>NC_050450.1:14620648-14693148 GCF_903995425.1 Onychomys torridus | reverse complement strand
ACAGACTTAGCAGCAGGATTGAGAAGGGCCTTTCCAGGCTGATGAGAGTTCTACTGCCATAGAGGTGAGTCGAGCTATTACAAAGACGAGCTGTAGGGCCTTGAAAGAAGGAGATATTTGGACTCCTTGGGGAGGCATGTATGAAGCTCTGAAGGATGTACACATGGCACCCCAACTCTGGAGCTACCAGAATGGTCTGCTGAAGTGAGGGGATTGAGTGGCTCTTTTCATACTAAGGGTCATTATTTTCAGTACCAGAGGCCTTGAGACATCTAACCTTACTAGTTTTGAAAGGACAGCTGTTTGTCCCCAGCTTGGTGTCTTTATTCCTCATCCTATCTGACTTAAAAATCTCAATTTGGCAACACAGTCCATATGTCAGAGCCGAGTTCCCAGCCCTGCATTTCAGGATCTGACTGGCATGGTGGATTACAGAGGCTGCTGAGAAAAGCTGGGGAGTCAAGTTCCCCATCTTGCCATGCAGTGGAAAAGAACTGTCCTCCAAATAATTGGCATTCCACTGTTGATAAAGGTGAGGAGGGCACACAGGACAGGGGAATCCATCTTCACCTGACTTCCAGTGACATCTGGTGTACCCATCTTCACCTAGAGCAGGCTTGCATCTCAGTGGCCAGGAGCCTTTCCTACCCAGCAACTTCAAATTGGGCTGCATCTGAGGGACAAAGGAAGAGGGGAAGGGGCTGTGTGTAGGTTTCCAAATATTTGTCTTGAGTTAGGGGAGGGAGGTTGTCTTTTCTTTGCCATCTTAGAGACCTGACTAGTCATTGTTAACATTTTGAAGTGGAATGAACAGAAAAAGGGAGATGACTCCAAGGGCACAATGCGACTTTGATCTTAACAGAGCCATCATTGTCAGGAGCCTGCACAAAGGCAGTTTGCTTTCTGTGTCTAGATCCTGGTAATTAGGGCCTTCTAATGACCCGTTCCAGAAAGAAAGTTATTTGCTGTTAAGAACACTAAGCGTTTATTTGCTGGGAATTGGGCTTAATTCAATTAGCAGGAATTGGGAGGCACTCACAACACAAGGTATATTAGCCCAGAACTTGCTTTGTAATGAGACCCAGAAAGTATTTAGAGGGAAAAAGCTAATTACCCAAAATTCTTTTTTTCTTTTTTCAATAACACAGAGGGTTTAACACAAATTTCAGAAGCCTGTATCCCAAATCCCTTAAGCTTTAATTAATGATTACCAGAGCAGCAGAAGATGGGGAAAGAGCCTTGGCCAAGGGCAGTTCTTAATAAGTCCCACCCTCCAACTGCACTTCACAGTTTGCAAGGCATTTTGAATATTCATGACCTCCTCCTTCTGGATCTGTCCCCAGCCTTAGTGTGATGACTTCTCCCCAGCTTGTCTGACTGTCCCAGCATGGGCTGACTGAGCTGAAGGAAGGAACAGAGCAGATATGTCAACTGTCACAGGCACCATGGCCAAGTTCATGACCTTGGGCATGAGGCTAAAGTCTTATTTGCTACCCAGTATAGGTGCTGTCCAATCTGATCACATGTAGTTGCTTAGTATAAATGAATTAAAATTAAATATATTTAAGATTAGTTCTTCACTTACACTGACACATTCTGGGGGTCTACAGTGGTCCTTGAGAATGGTGCAGAAATTGCCTGTCTCTGTTGTTCTGGAAAGTTTCAAAGAGCACTGCTGCCCTGGGTTGTTCATCTTTTGAAGGTAATCTGATGGGAATTGAGTGAGATGATGTAGAGAAAACATGGCCCTAGTGAAGGTTCAATAATAACATCGTCTGTGATGGGGGGGCCAGGGAGAAGTAAGGGGAACCCATCCTCAGGTCCTCAATCACCCTACTCTTGACATAATGGGAAGGAATGGTGAAGGAAAGGGGACAATGGGAGGAGTGAGACCCAGCGGAGTGTATTTTCCAGGCTGTTATGTGCCTGTTACAATCCAACAGTAGAGAGATTCTGCTCAGTGTTTCACTAATGCTCACACTCACCCAGGTGGGCAGATGTCCCCTTCTCTTGGTAGGTGGAATGATGGGGGCTGAGTCAGGTGAGGTTGCACATAGCTTGCAGGACATGGAGCCAGGACAGTTGCTTGTCCCATGGACAACCAGACCCAGTTTATTCTCATTAGTTCAAGGTCTGGGTGCCACTGTTTCATGAAGTGAGGATCACACTTGGCAGTTCTTGCAGTTGCAAGGGTCCCCAAGAAGGTTCCAAAAGCCCCTCTGTTGCTTGCTGGATTGAGGCTGGAGATTTCCTGATAGAAAACCAAGGTGAAGAATGACCTTAGCAATGTGTCCAGCCAGGAACAAACACAGTAATATGAGTTGATTTAACAGGAAATGCCATGGGTCTGGGGGTCATTGGAGTGAGTCCATGCCCTCAGTGAGATCCTAGGAGAGAAACAGCATCCTCCAAGAGAACATTAGCCTCTAGATGCTTCTTTAGAGCAGGAGACAGGAGAGCTCACATGGCCCTGAGGACCAGGCTGTTCTCTAAAGTTCCTCTGGGGATTGATATTGAATGTGATGATGACTTGGAGACCACACTTTTGTGAGAAGTCGGTAGCTCTTGAGTAGGTAGCACATGGCATCTTTCTAGGGCCCAAACTGCCATTGAGAGACATAGGGAGGAACTTGGACAACACTTCTTGCTTTTTGTGTTTAAAAGAGGGAGATCTTCTTGACCACAGCTTTCTCCTTTGAAAAACATTTGAAAACAGAGCCTATTTGCCTCATATAATGTCTCCAAAGCAGGACTAGATGTCCTAGGACTGAGAGTTGCCTTTAGATTATGAGAACCATCAATGCTGTTTGTATAAAGGAAACTGAGGTGGAGGTAGTGGGACTAGAGACATGACTTGGTAGGTAGACTACCCGTCTTTGGGTTCAATCTCCAGCATTGTATAAATCAGGCATGGTGTTGCAGATCTATGATCCTAGGCTTAGGGGGAGGAGACAGGAAGATTAAACAGTTCAGTGTCCTCCTTGTCTACATGAGTTTGAGGCCAGCCTTGGTCATATGAGACCTTGTCTCAAAATATAAAGTAAGATAGACATTGGTTTTCAAGTCCTGGCAATGACTGAGGTTTTATCAGAGGCAGGTCTGGGCTTCAGGGTGGCTGTTTATACAATGGATGTAAATGCTGCCAATTATATTATTCCTGTCTCCTCTATTGAGACCTTCAATAGAGCTATTTGAAGCTGGAGGGCCTGGCTTACTTGGCTCTGGTTCCCAGCACTTACGCTTCTCATGGTGGATCTTGGGAAGAGGTGTTCTTTCACAGCCTCTTGCTATAACAGGGTTCCAGACCTTAGTAGGTCCTTAGCACAACTGACTCTATGGTGGAAGTACCATTCAGGCCATAAAACTCAGTGCATAGACAGTACTACCAGCCAAAAAGAAAACAAAGATCTAATCCATTGAAGTCCATAGTTCTGGGAAAGTCTCTACATGTACTAACCTTGCTTTTGGCTTCTATAGTTCCATTTCTGGATAATTGTTTTTGTTGCCTGAAATATATCAACCCAGAATATTTTTTTTATGCTTAAAGTTCACCTGAGAAAGCCTTAGGTATTACATTTGGATCTGGAACACCCAGTGTAGTCTCTGGCCAGCTAATACGGGCTTTCTATTGGCTTATATCTGTGTCTGAGCAGTCTTCTATGGGGGACACCCCAAAGCATTTCCTCTAGTTTATTCCATGGACATGCTAGCCTCTTTTGTCTATCCCAGAGGTTAATGGCCATAACCCTGTAGCATGTCCTTCACCCAGTGTATAACACAAACTACCTAAGTCATTCTTGTCACCAACATATTATGCATCAGGCTGGGGATAGAAGATGAAGTAAATTGGATACTGGCTTGTCCCTGGGAGGCCCACCATCCAGAGCAATAGTTTGACCTTTTCTAAGATCAGAAAGCATTCCAAGACATCCTGGGGAGGTAGCTCATCCTTAAAGTGCTTATTGTACAAACATGATCACCCGAGTTCAGCTCCCTGGTACCCACATAAGGAAAAGCTGGGTGTTGTAATGCTTGTCTATAATCTCAGTGCTGGGAGATGGAAGCAGGTGGGTTCTGGCTGCTGGTTGGCCAGCCAGTCTAGCTAAGTTGGTGAGCTCAAGCTTTAGTGATAGGCCCTGTCCCAAAAAACAAGATGAAGAGCGACAGTGACAACACCTACTGTCAGCCTCTGGCCTCCGTCTGTGTGTGGACAGCCAGTGGGAGCATCCCCAGCATTAACAGGCAAACACTGGCTGTGTGGGTGGGAAGACTTGGGCAGGCTCTTTAGGGTAAATGTAGGGTGGAAATGAAAAGAAAACTCCAGGGTGTAGGGAGGGAGGGAGTTCCAGACAGCTGGATCACACCTTGTAAGACTGAAAGGGTTTGTGTGGTGCACACACTTGCAAGGGGCACATGGGTGTGTTTTTCTGTGGATGTGCGTGAGCCTGTGTGTATGTGTATGTGTGTGAGTGTGTGAGTGTGTGTGTGTGTGTGTGTATGTGTGTGTGTGTATGTGTGTGTGTGTGTGTGTGTGTGTGTGTGTGTGTGTGTGTGTGTGTGCATGTAGAAACCAGAGGACAACCTCAGATGCCATTCCTTAGGTATCACCCACTGTTTCGTTTTGAGACAGGGTCTCTCATTGGTCTGTGTTCACAGATTAGGCTAGGTTGATTGGCCAGCAAGTTGTAGTGAGCACCCATCTTTGCCTCCCAGTTCTGGGATGGCAGGTGCACTCTGCCATGTTTGGCTTTTTCACATCGGTTCTGATGATTGAACTCAGGTCTTCACACTTACCATGGAAAGCACTTGTTGACTATGCTGTCTCCACTGTCTCCTCAGACCCCATCCCCACCATTTTCCCAGACCCCATCCCCACTGTCTTCCCAGACCCTGTCTCCACCATCTTCCCAGACCCTGTCCTCCTTCCTTTTTATAACACCCACTTCAGTTCTGCCTCTCCATCTTGACAGTCAGTGCTGTCATTTCCCAAAATTCACCTCAACATGATATCAGATTAACTTTCTACCCACATCACTTCACAATGGGGATTTCTTTTTTTATTTATTTTACATTTATATATACATATTTATTATCTACCTACCTATCTGTCTGTCTGTCTATATATTTCTATCTATCTATTTATCTATCTATCTATCTATCTATCTATCTATCTATCATTTATAAGCTACCTGCCATCTAGTGTGTGTGTGTGTGTGTGTGTGTGTGTGTGTGTGTGTGTGTGTGTGTGTGTGATGGCATGTGGGCAGAGGGGAGAGGAGAGGACAAATTGGTTAAATCAGTTCTCTTCTTCTACCATGTGGGATGGACTTTATGTCTTTTGCCTTGATGGCACATTTGCTTTCTGATCCATCCTCAAGAGTCTCATTTCAATCTGTGTCACCTTGGTTAACACTCTACCCCCCATCCAAGCCTTAGCTTTAAGGCAACTAGAAACCCAATAAGGAAGACTTAGGTCATTGGCTGTCAAATAGAGGGAACAGGGCCCATTGGGGTGTCCTTGGGGTCAGAGATAAAATTACACTTAACAAATTTCTGATTTTAGTTCACTGTATGGAAGAGGTCTTTGACTTGGAACAATTCATTGTCCTGATTTCAGAGCTTATGTCATTGAGAAATGATGGTAGCAGAGGTCACCCAGCTGTTGATCTAATAGGAGATTTGAGGCCACCAGTCAGTGAGGACTAAATTGACAGAGGGGTAAATGTGAGTGCAAGCTCCTTTACCAAGTCCCTGACCCCCTTTCACATTCAGTCCTACATGGCCTCCCTACCAATGCCATTGCCTTGGATTCAATCCCTGGAAGTGTGTTCTAAGACAAGGATGTGGAATCCAGTGGCTTACAGGAGCAGGGGTCCCTGAAAGCATGAGATGAAGAGTCAAGAAGGCCAAGGGTGGCGTGTTAAGAAGCATGTCTGTAAAGTGAATGTGATTCTTCATGCTTGTAATTCTAGCATTCTAGAGACTGAGACAGGAGGATTATAAATTTTAGACTAGCATGGGCTATATAGCAAGATCCTCTCTCAAAAAAAAAAAAAAAAGAGAAGAGGTATACCTATAAACCTTGGGGTATCATACCCCAGAACTGTCCCAGATCTCAGCGAAGAAGGTGTCTTTTCACTAGAGATGGGGTACTTCTGAGGCTCACCAGCTAGAGTATGCTGGCTGGCTAGTGAGCCCTGGGGGTCCTCCTGTCCCTGTCTCCCCAGTGTTGGGATTACAAGTGTATGCCACCATGTCTGGCTCTTCATGTGGGTTTTGAGGATTGAACTCAGGTCACAGCAGGCACTTCACCAACTGAGCCCCCCCCCCCCATCTCTTGCACACTTAGTATAAGTCAAAGAATGCTCCCAGCAAACTCATAGGAAAGTGTTCAGAGGACTGGGGTAGGAACAGGGAGGGTGCCTGAAGACATAGGCACACTCACTGAAGTTATTTAGAACCTTCTAAGAGCTACGTTCAATATCTCCTCATGTCTGAAGCCTACAATTTCAGGGCCCCCTATCAGTGGCTATGGCCCCTTCCACGGTTTCCATCTAATGCAGTATCATGGCCTGGTTGTCTGGGTTCAGAGCTAGCCATCACCAGCTTTCCTGACAGTGACAATCTCCTCCTGCCTCAGGCCCCTTTTTCTGAAGCATCCTTCCTGTTCTTTTGGTTTTTTGTTTTGTTTTGTTTTTTTTCTGGTGATTATTTATTGGTGTCTCCTGGATTCAAAGCTTCCCTATAGTCTGTATCAGATTTCAGAGGGAGACCTCTACCTCCGTGTCTTTGGAACTCTGTGTTGTCCCTGAGAAGTAAACACAGGCTTTCTGTACCCCTCACAGTAGAGCTCCTGCTGGTACCACTCAGCAGGCTCCCATTCCTGACTCCAGTGGAATGTGACATGGGGTTGTTTTCCTTTGTGGATCCTCTGCTTGCAGATGTTTGTCCTCTGCCTTCTTTCTTTTTCTAATTAATTTTTGATTAACTTTGGAAACACCTCTGTCTCCACTGCTCCCAACCACCGCAGGCAATCCTATTTACTGAGGCCCAGGCTGGAAGCCCTGGCTGGTGATGGCTCTGCAAGCCCAGTACTGAGAAGGGACATGGCCTTTGACTAGTTAAATGGTCCTGTCCCACTGGGTCAGACGACACAGAATTAGTCTTCAGTTGGCTCAGAAAGTGGAGAGAAATGAGTGAATCAGAGATGTCCCTTGGAAGTGACTCATAGAGTGAAGAAAAGGGGAGACACAAAGGTAGGATATCACATCAGAAAGAATGGAAGCAATGTAGTGGGCAGAACTTGCTAAGAATACATGTGTAAGCCCATTCTGTATCCCAGCACTTGGAAGACTGAAACAGGAGGATTGCAAGTTTGATGCCTGTCTGGGATACATAGTAAGATTCTATCTCAAAAAAAAAAAAAAAGTGAGGTGAGTGCCTGGGGTCAGAGAGGCAACTGCCTCTGGGTCCCACCCCTGGGCACCAGCCATCCCTGGAGGACCTGCCTAACTTGGCCCCAGTTTCTGGCCAATCAACGGGCCCTGTGGGAAGGCTCCCCTTTTCCAAGACTGCAGGCAGACCCTGCAATCTCCACACTCTGCCCCCACACCCATTTGCCCGAGACCCCAGTCACTTCCTGAGACTCAGAGACCAGCCCCCAGCTCCCATCCACCCCAGAACTCCCATCTGGACCAGAGAGACCCTCTGGTGGACACTACAACCTCAATGCCTTGCCCCCACACCCATCTGCCAGAGACCCCAGCCACTTCTGGAGACTTAGAGACCAGCGTCCAACATTCCATCCTGTCCTGGAACTCCCATCTGGACAACAGGAGCTCCCATCTAGACAAGATAAGGAGACCCCAGGGACTTCCTGAGACTCAAAGTCTAGCCCCCCAGCGCCTATCCAGCCAGCACTCTCTTCTGGACCAGAGCTCCCATCCGGCCCAGAGCTTCCATCTGGACCAGAGAGAGGCTCCCTAAATCTGTCAGCTCTGTCTGGACTAAGTACAGTGATAAGACCAAGAACAAATCCATGAGGAGATGGGCAGATGTCAAGGCAGAAGTACATACAACAAAATAAAGAGCAATACAGCATCACCAGAACCTAGCCCTTCTCCAACAGCTAGACCTGAACATCACAGAATGGAAGAAGCAGAAGAAAACAACCTTATAAGTAACATCATGAAGAGGCTAGAGCCTTATATAGAAGAAATAAAAAATAAAGTGGAGGAACAGACAAACAAAAAATGGGAAGAACACTATAAAAAATTAGAGGAAAGGACAATTAAAGCAGAAGAAAACAGTAAGTCCCTGAAAGAAAATCATGAAAAAGCAAAGAAAAAGATGAGGGAAACAGTCCAAGGCCTGAAGAGGGAAATAGAAAAAATGAAGAAGACACTAACAGAAGGAATGCTGGAAATAGAAAATCTGAGTAAACAAACAGGAACGTCAGATGCAAGTATAACCAACAGAATGCAAGAGATGGAAGAGAGGATCTCTGGTGCTGAAGATACGTTAGAAGAAATAGATTCATCAGTCAAAGAAAACACTAAAACCAACAAAGTCATGACCCAAAATGTCCAAGAAAATTGGGACACCATGAAAAGACCAAACCTACGAATAATAGGGATAGAGGAAGGAGAAGAATACCAACTCAAAGGCACAGAAAATATATTTAACAAGATAATAGAAGAAAACTTTCCCAACTTAAAGAAGGAAATGCCTATGAAGATACAAGAAGCCTATAGAACACCAAACAGACTAGACCCCCCAAAAAAGTCCCCTAGGCACATAATAATTAAACAGCTAAACTTACAGAATAAAAAATGAATATTAAGGGCAGCAAAGGAAAAAGGCCAAGTGACTTATAAAGGCAAACCCATCAGAATAACACCCGATTTCTCAATGGAGACTTTGAAAGCCAGAAGGACCTGGACAGATATAATGAAGACACTAAGAGACCATGGATGCCAGCTTACACTAATATACCCAGCAAAACTTTCAATCATCATGGATGGAGTGAACAAGACCGTCCAAAACAAAACCAGATTGAAACAATACTTATCCACAAACCCAGCCCTACAGAAAGCACTAGAAGGAAAATTTCAACCTAAGGAAGGCAGATACATCTATGAAAACACAGGCAATAGATAACACCACAACACTAAACCCCAAAGAAGAGAAGTACACACACACTACCACCAAAAATTAAAAATAATAACAGGAACGAACAATCACTGGTCATTAATATCCCTGAATATCAATGGACTTAATTCACCTATAAAAAGACACAGACTAACAGAATGGATACAAAAACAGGACCCATCTTTCTGCCGTATACAAGAAACACACCTCAAATTCAAAGATAGACACTTCCTAAGAATAAAAGACTGGGAAAAGACTTTCCAATAAAATGGTCTTAAGAAGAAAGCTGGTGTGGCCATCCTAATATCCAGCAAAATAGATTTCAAACTAAAATCAATCAAAAGAGATACTCATCTCAGGAAAAATCCACCAAGATGAAGTCTCAATTCTGAACATTTATACCCCAAACACAAGGCCACCCACATATGTAAAAGAAACTTTACTAAAGCTTAAATCACATATAAAGCCCCACACATTAATAATGGGAGACTTCAACACCCCACTTTCACATCTGGACAGATTTGCCAAATTGAAACTTAACAGAGAAATAATGGTTTTAACTGATGTTATGGCTCAAATGGACTTAATTGATATCTACAGAACATTCTACCCAAACAAAAAAGAATATACCTTCTTCTCAGCACACCATGGAACCTTCTCTAAAATCGACCACATACTTGGCCACAAAGCAAATCTCAACAGATACAAAACAATTGGAATAACCTCCTGTGTTCTATGGTTTAAAGTTAGATTTCAACAACAAAAAAAACCCTACAGAAATCCTACAATCTCATGGAAACTGAATAGTGGTCAACTGAATCACCAATGGGTTAAGGAAGAAATAAAGAAAGAAATTAAAGACTTCCTAGGGATCAATGAAAATGAATACACCACATACCTAAACTTATGGGACACTATGAAAGCAGTGCTAAGAGGGAAATTCATAGCACTAAATGCCCACATAAAGAAGCTGGAGAAATCTCACACTAGTGACTTGAGAGCACACCTGAAACACTCTTGAACAGGAAGAAGCAAAGTCTCCCAGGAGGAACAGATGCCAGGAAATTATCAAATTGAGAGATGAAATCAATAAAATAGAAATAAAGAGAACAATACAAAGGATTAATGAAACAAAGAGTTGGTTCTTTGAGAAGATCAACAAGATAGACATGACCTTATCCAAACTAACCAAAAGACAGAGAGAGAGAGAGCATCCAAATTAACAAAATCAGAAATGAAAAGGGGGACTTAACAACAGACAATGAGGAAATCCAGAGAATCATCAGGTCATACTTCAAAAACCTCTACTCCACAAAACTGGAAAACTAAAAGAAATGGATAATTTTCTGGATAGGTACCCCATACCTAAGTTAAATCAAGACCAGATAAACCATTTAAATAGTCCAATAAGAAAATAGAATCAGTCATTAAAAGTCTTCCAACCAAAAAAAGCCCAGGACCAGATGGTTTCAATGCAGAATTCTACTAGATCTACAAAGAAGACTTAATACCAATACTCTTTAAATTGTTCCACACAATAGAATCAGAAGGAATATTACCCAACTCCTTCTATGAGGCTACAATTACCCTGATTCCTAAACCAAACAAAGATGCAACAAAGAAAGAGAACTACGGACCAATTTCCCTCATGAACATTGATGCAAAAATACTCAATAAAATACTGGCAAACAGACTCCAAGAACACATCAAAACAATTATCCACCATGATCAAGTAGGCTTCATCCCAGGGATGCAAGGGTGGTTCAACATACAAAAGTCCATCAATGTAATACACCATATAAACAAACTCAAAGGAAAAAAACCACATGATCATCTCACTAGACGCAGAAAAGGCATTTGACAAAATCCAACACCCCTTCATGATAAAGGTCTTGGAGCGATCAGGAATACAGGGAACATACCTAAACATAATAAAGGCAATCTACAGCAAGCCAACAGCCAACATCAAATTAAATGGAGAGAAACTCAAAGCAATACCACTAAAATCAGGAACAAGGCAAGGCTGTCCCCTCTCCCCATACTTATTCAATATAGTACTTGAAGTTCTAGCCAGAGCTATAAGACAACATAAGGAGATTAAGGGGATACAAATTGAAAAGGAAGAAGTCCAGCTTTCCCTATTTGCAGATGACATGATAGTATACATGAGTGACCCCAAAAATTCAACCAAGGAACTGATACAGCTTATAAAAACCTTCAGCAACATAGCAGGATACAAGATGAATTTAAAAAAATCAGTAGCCCTCCTTCCTATATACAATAGATAAACAGGCTGAGAAAGAAATCAGAGATACATCACCCTTTACAATAGCCACAAATGATATAAAATACCTTAGGGTTACTCTAACTAAGCATGTGAAGGACCTATATGACAAGAACTTTAAGTTCCTGAAAAAAGAAAATGGAGAAGATGTCAGAAAATGGAAAGATCTCCCATGCTCATGGATAGGCAGGATTAACATAGTAAAAATGGCAATCTTACCAAAAGCAATCTACAGATTCAATGCAATCCCCATCAAATTACCAACACAATTCTTCACAGATCTGGAAAGAATAATACTCAACTTCATATGGAAAAATAAAAAACCCAGGATAGCCAAAAGAATCCTGTACAATAAAACAACCTCTGGAGGCATCATGATCCCTGACCTCAAGCTCTACTATAGAGCTACCATAATAAAAACAGCTTGGTACTGGCATAAAAACCAACATGTGGACCAATGGAATTGAATTGAAGACCCTGACATTAACCCGCACACCTATGAACATATAATTTTTAACAAAGAAGCCAAAAATGTACAATGGAAAAAAGAAATCATCTTCAACAAATGGTGCTGGCATAACTGGATGTCAATGTGTAGAAGGCTGCAAGTAGATCCATATCTGTCAACTTAAATCCAGTTACTCTGAACCTGATAGAAGAGAAAGGAGGAACTAGTCTTGAACTCATTGGCACCGGAGATCACTTTCTAAATATAACACCAGTAGCACAGACACTGAGAGAAACAATCAATCAATGGGACCTGTTGAAACTGAGAAGCTTTTGTAGAGCAAAGGACATGGTCAACAAGACAAAGTGACAGCCTATAGAATGGGAAAAGCTCTTCACCAACCCCACATCTGACAGAGGGCTGATATCCAGAATATATAAAGAACTCAACAAATTAGACATCAAAATGCCCAACAGTCCAATTAAGAAATGGCTACAGAACTAAACAGAGAATTCTCAACAGAGGAAGTTCAAATGGCTGAAAGACATTTAAGGAATTGCTCAACATCCCTAATTATCCGGGAAATGCAAATCAAAATGACTCTGAGATACCACCTTACACCCATCAGAATGGCTAAGATCAAAAACACAGAAGACAGCGTATGCTGGAGAGGATGTGGAGCAAGGGGAGCTCTCCTCCACTGCTGGTGGGAATGCAAACTTGTACAGCCACTTTGGAAATCAATATGGCGCTTCCTTAGAAAACTGGGAATCCATCTCCCCCAAGACCCAGCTGTAGCACTCTTGGGCATATACCCAAGGAATGCTCAATCATACCACAAGGGCATTTGCTCAGCTATGTTCATATCAGCATTGTTTGTAATAGCCAGAACCAACCTAGATGCCCTTCAACTGAAGAATGGATAAAGAAAATATGGTACATATACACAATGGAGTACTACTCAGCAGAGAAAAAAACAATGACACCATGAGGTTTGCAGGCAAATGGATGGATCTAGAAAAAATCATCCTGAGTGAGGTAACCCAGACTCAGAAGGACAAACATGGTATGTACTCACTCATAGGAGGATAGTAGATGTAAAATAAATATGACTAGACTGCTACACAACTCTAGGGAGGCTAGCTAGAAAATGGGACCATAGGAAAGACACAGGGATTACCCAATGACAGAGAAATGGATGAGATCTACATGAACAACCTGGACAATAGTGGGAATAATGAAGGGCAAGGTTTGAGGGAAAGAAAACTTTGGGGAGCAGGATATCCCAGCTGGATCAAGAACAGAAAGGGAGAACAAGGAATAACAGACCATGATAAATGACCACATGAGAACAGGAATAGGCAGAGTGCTGGAGAGGTCCCCAGAAATCCACAATGATATATCCTCTGTAGACTGCCGGCAATGGTTGAGAGAAAGCCTGATCTGACCTAGTCTGGTGATCAGATGGCCAAACACCCTAAAGGTTGTGAGGGAACTCTCATCCAATAACTGATGGAAGTGGATGCAGAGATCCTCAGCCAGGCTCCAGATGGAGCTCCAGGAGTCCAATTGTCGAGAAAGAGGAGGGACTGTAAGAGCGTGAATTGTTGAGACCAAGATTGGAGAGGCACAGGGACAAATAGCCAAACGAATGGAAGCACATGAATTATGAACCAAAGGCTGTGGAGCGCCCAACTGGATCAGGCCCTCTGGTTAAGTGAGACAATTGAATAGCTTGAACTGTTTGGGAGGCATCCAGGCTGTGGGACTGGGACCTGTCCTTAGTGCATGAGCTGGCTGTTTGGAACCTTGTGCTTATACAGGGACACTTTGCTCAGCCTGGAAAGAGGGGCCTGGACCTGCCTTACTGAATCCATCAGGTTAAGATGAATCCCCAGGGGAGTCTTGGCCCTTTAGGAGATGGGAATGGAGGGGAGGGGATGAAGGGAAGGTGGGGGCGGGGGCGGGAGGAGGGAGGACAGGAGAACCCATGGCTGATATGTAAAATTAAAACACAAATATAATTAAAAAAAAGAAAAGAAAAGAAAGGAAGGAAGGAAGGAAGGAAGGAAAGAAGGAAGAAAGATCTTTTTTAAAATTTGTGTTGTGTGTGTGTGTATGTGTGTGTTTTTGTGTATGTGTGCATGCATGTGTATCTATGTATGTGTGTTTGAGTGTACATATGCCTATGCCTGAGCATAGAGGCTGGAATAGGACATCTGATGATGTGACCCTCCTGTCTCTGTCCTCAATAAGTAAGCATTTGGCCATGCCTAGATTTTTACATGAGTTCTGGGGATCTGAACTCAGAGCCTCATGATTATTTAGCAAGTGTTCTTTCCCATTGAGCTGTCTCCATGATCCCCGATTTGTTTTCTCTGTGTTAGCTATCCTGACTGGGGTGAGATCAGCTTTCAAAGTAAAATTTGTATTTCCTTTATAACTACTGATGTCAAACACTTCCAGAAATACTTGTTGGATATTTTTGTTTCTTCTAAGATCTGTCTGTCCAGTTCATTATCATGTTTTTTGATTGGAAGATTTATTCTTTTTCTTTTTTGGAGAGAGTTAAAAAAGTCCTTGATGGTGTGAGGAGATAATGGGACACATGTGTGCTGTAAGCAGAAGGGGCCACTGGATGGAGGAAAGGGTCAGCTGAATCCAGTTCCACAGAGTTGTCCTCTGACCTCTACACCTGTGCCATGGCAGACATGCCACACACGTATTGGGTGCACACACACACTAATAATAAATTAAATAAACAAATGAAGGACAGATAAAGAGATCAGGGAGGAGGGTTGTGCTGCCTTGTGAGCCTGAAGACCCAAGCTTGATCCCCAGAGCACAGTAAATAATGCTGAGCCCATACTTGTGGTCCTGGTGCTGGGGAAGTGGAGACAGGGGGACTCCTAGGACTTGCTGGCTAACTGGCCTAGCTTACATGGCCAGCTCCAAGCTAGCGAGAGATCCTGCCTTAAAAAGTCAGGTGGACAGCTCCTGAGGAGCAACAGCCAAGGTTGACCTCTAGCTTCCACATGCCTCCACACACATGTGCGCATGCTCACATGCATACACACACACACACACACACACACACACAACTCAACAAGACAAAAATGAGAAGAGAAAAAGAGCATGTACACACACACATACACACACACATGCACACACACACATATCCTCTGAATCCATCATTCTAGTAGGAATTACTTATGGAAAGAACAAATGAAGTAAATATCAACTGCTGGTGTCTTTTTTGTTCCTTTTCATGTACATGTGCGTTTGGGTCTGTGAATTTCCATGTGGTAGGGTGCCTGTGCATATGTATGCATATGGCAGTTCAAGACAGATGTCTTCCATCTTGGTCATAATGGCAGGGTCCTTCAAACAAACCCAGTGCTTGCCAATCTGGCTGGCCTCACTGGCTTGCTTTGAGGAGTCTCTGTCTCTGCTTGCCCAGGCTAGAATCATAGGTAGGCCACCATGTCCACCCAACATATACGTGGCCTCTGGAGATCCAAATTCTGGTTCTCTTGCGTGCACAGCCCGCTCTTTAACTGCCGAGTTCCCGACTCCCAGCTCTAGCCGCAGACATCCTGCCTCCGGCACCGTGGTAGACTCTACCAAACCAATGGCAGCAGCAGTATTAATGGAAGCAGCAACAGTATAATGCAGCGTTTGAGTGTTTAGTCTGTACTAGGAATGGCCCGAGTGCTTTGTGTGAGTCATTGTATTTAGCAGCCAAGCAACCTTGCACAATTTCCACCTAACGGACCAGGAGCATGGGCACCAACAGGTTAAGCACCTCCCTTTAGACTGGCAGAGAGATTAAGTTCCAGGCCAGCTCCCAAGCCTGCTCTGTCACCTCCTTGACCCGTGCCTCAGCAGGGCCTCAGAGCAGGGCCGGGAGGTGATGAAAGGGACTTTCAAAGGCTGGGGTGGCAGGCATACAGCTGGGCTGGAGAGGACATTGGCTGAGTAGGCTTTGTCTCAAGAGGTACTGTGTCCTCTGACCTGAGCTGTGCTCCCCTGGAACCCACTCATGTAGATATGGCTTCCTGTAGGGGTGCACCCACATACCTCTACTCTTCCTCCTTTGTGTGTGTATGTATATATGTTCATGTGTGTTCACATGTGTGTGCATGTGTGAGTATGTAGTGTGTCTGTGTCAGCCATAGGTTGATGTTCAGTATTTTCCTTGGTCACTCTCCATCTTCCATTTGGAGACAACATTACAACTTGGAGCTCATGGTTTTGTCTATATTGACTGGCCAGTGAGCCTCCAGGATTCCTCTTGTCAGGCTTCTAAGCACTGGGGCTGGGATTACAGGATAGCGCTGCCACACCTGGCTTTCCTGTGGGTGCTGAGGATTACACTCAGGCCCTCACACCTGCACCCCAGGAGCTTTGCCATCCGAGCCATGCCCCCAGTCCCTCTTCTTTTTGTGTCGCTCATGTCTCCACTTAGCTTGCGGGGTCATTATTCCCAGAATCAGTGTGACAGCCCAGGACTGTGCTACTGTCCTGTGGTAACAGCTGTCCTGCTGGTTGTCTTGATTGTAAATTGTTCCACTTGAATCACAGGAGGCATCAGTTTCTGCTCAGATGATGCTACTAGAAGAAATTGCTACGTCATAGGGCGTGTGAACAGGATGCAAGCCAGGGTTCCCAGTGCCTGGTGGGTGCATTCTGTCCACATTTCAAAACCACAGGGAGTGACTGACAGTTTCCTAAAATGGCCTCTCTTCAGGCCCCATCCCCTTGCTTCTCCTCTGTGCCTCCTGAAACATTCTCCACACCAACACAGATATCCTGAGATTTGTTATGCCTGCCAAAGAAGATGAAATACTCAGGGGTCACTAGATAGGACAAGGTAATAAGAAAAGCAAACGGTCAACAGTAGGCCTGGCCCAGCTAAAGCAATTACCAAGTTCCTCCTCAATTCCCAGGCTGTCTTGGGCAGAGCAGAGATGTGCAGAGGAACATAAATTTTGTCATCCTCGTGCTGTCCAAGGTCCCCAGCATCCCTTTCTGCTGTCCTTTTCATTGCAGCTCCGTAAATACTGTGTTGTTTTTAAAAAGAGTCATTGTTCATGTCTGTTCAGAGGTGATGGGGAAGTCACAAGTCATGACTGGTCTGAGAAGATGTTTCAAAGGAGCTGCCCTTGGCTGGGGAAGTCGGTGAGTAACGACAGGAAAATGCCTTGCCCAGGCACACAGGACTCTGCCTAGGACATTGCAATTGGAGACCAGGCCACCTCAGTGGCGTCAGACATGTGTTCCAGTCACCTCTCTAACCAATGGCTTTTTACCATTGGAGGCAGTAAGTGAATCAATATCCTGGGCTTGTGGTGAGGATTCACTGAGATGTTATATAAAAATTAGGGACAATTGGGGCCGGGAGACAGCTCAGCTTTTGGGGTGTCTCAGATATCAGACAAAAGCAACTTATGGGAGAAAGGTTTATTTCAGCTTGCGGTTCCTGGTAGGGAGGTCAAAGCTGCAGGAGCTTGAATGAGCTGGTCACATTGTCACACCATCAGAAGCTGAGTGAAATTGGTGCTGTGGTTACTCAGCCCCCTCTCCACTTACCCAGTTCTAAGCTGAGCCTTGGAGTCACTCACAGGGTGCATGCCTTTCCACCTCAGCTAGTGTGATCAGGATAAGGTCTCAGGGAAGTAGTTCTCAACCTATGGGTCGTGATCCCATCCACAAGGATCCTATATCAGATATTTACATCATGATTTATAACAGTAGCAAAATTACAGTTAAATAAAGTAGCAATGAAAATAATTTTATGGTTGGGGTCACCACAGTGTGAGGAACTGTATTAAAGTGTCGCAGCATTAGGAAGGTTGAGAGCCACTGACTTAGAAGCATGCACATAGGCCAGCTCCGGATGATTCTAGATGGGACGGGTTTATTCCTGGTGAGTACCACTGATCCAGATATTTGTTTCCTCCTAGTAGGGCTCTGCTTCAGTGACTGTATTTTTGTTAGACAAGCAGAAACTGGGAGGCATGCGATGCACCAGCTGTGTTCTACTCACCAGTGCATTAGCCTTTTGGAATCTCGTAGTTCTGTATTAGTCTCTGGATGACCTTCTCTGTGTCTGGGACTTTGATGGGGATCACATTGCGTCTGTAGCTCACCCTGGGTAGCATGGGCATTTTCATAGCACTCACTCTTTCTGGTCCATGAACACAAATGCTCTTTTATTAATTTATGAATAATAAAAATTTCCCAAAATTTCCTTTATCAAAGATCCACCAATTTCAGTGTATAAGTCTTATCTACTTTGGGTTAAATTTAGTCCTAAGTATTTCATCTCTTAGTTGTTGGTACAAATATAACTGCTATTATTTTTACTTTGTACCTAAATTTTTTTATGTACATATGTTTAGTAGAATGTCTTTTATTTATTGTTTGACAATTTTATAGCTGTACACAATGTATATTGAGCCGTTCATCTCCAACTCACCGTTCTCCTTCGGAACCCTCAACACATTCACATCCATATATGCATATGTACATATATGATTTATTTTTAAATTTTTTATTTATGTGCATGCATCTGTGTCCCCGGGTGTGTGTGTGTGTGTGTGTGTGTGTGTGTGTGTGTGTGTGTGTGTGTGATATGCACGTGGTTGCCTTCAGAATCCAGGAGAAGGTATCAGATCCTCTGGAGCTGGAGTTGCAGGTGGTTGTGAGCTGCACAGCCTGGGTTCAGGGAAACAAACTTAGGTACTAGGGAGGAACATCTTTCCATCTTTCCAGCCCCTTCCCTTCATGTGTTTTCAGTTAGTTAATGAGTTCCCATAAGGGTTCTTCATGCATCCCTGGTTTTGGCTAACCCACTCCCACCCCTTCTCTGTCATGATCACCTAACCCCCATATATGCTTAAACCTTTAACTCATTTTTATAACATGTGTCCTGCTGTCCTCTCACCCCGTAGTATCTCTTCCCTTCCAACTTTCACAGGCTCTTTCCAGCTTTCTGACATCTATAGACAAAACGGCTTTATTAAAATGGAAGTTTTAATTATGTTTCACATATTTTTAAACTTGTTAGATCTTTGACAATTTGATGTGTGTATATAATACATTCTGGTTACATCATCCCCTCCCACCAAGTCACCCTCTGGTCACCAAGTCCCCACCCCACTTTTGAGTCCATTTGTTTTGCTTTGTGACTCGGTTTAAACAATGCCATTTATGTGTGAATGGGTGTGGAGCTCTTCACTAGATCGTGTTTTCTTTGTGTTTATTGTTTGTAGAAATGCAACTGATTTTGGATGTTGCTTCTGTATTTTGAAATTTTACTTATTGTGTTTATTAATTATAATATGGTTTGTACTATCATTGGCTTTTTCTATGTTTGTGATCATATTATCAGGAAGAAGGGGACATTTTACTTCTTTCTAGTTTCTTTTTATTTGTTTTTTTTTCCTTGTTTATTTGCTTTGGCTACTGTTTCTAGAGCTGCATAGAGCAAAGGGTTTCGGTCTCTTCCTATCCCATAGTTATGAAGTTAGTCCCTTACTTTTGACTACTGTTATGGTTTTGTTGATATAAATTGTGGCTCTTATTGGGTTGGAATAAGGTCTTTGTATATAACTTTGGGGGTTTGGCATTTTGATTATGATGATGTTTAGTTTTGCTGTGTCTTGTATCTATTAACATGATCACGTGGGTTTTTCTTTTATCTTGTTTTATCGGATTCATAGATTTACATCTGTTGAACTAGGCTTGACTCCTAGGAGTAAACCCCATGTGGTCATGTGGTATAATCTTCATAGTGTGCTTTTGGGTACAGTTTGCTGGTGTGTTAGGAAGGATGTTTATAGTCATTGAGTTTGTAGAGTTCTTGTGATATCTTACTTATGATTTGGGGTATCAGGGTGATGGTAAAATTATAAAATACATTTGAAGTGTCCTCTCTTCTACTGTTTTTTTTTTTTTTTTTAAAGAATTTAACAGGGAAATGGAATGAAGGGCATTATAAACAAAACGGATCAAATTAGACATGTAAAGAACCTTCCATCTGACACCAGCACAACACATATAATTTCAACTTTATATGAAACAGTCTCAAAGACGTTACACATGATGTCACACAGGAAATCTTAACAAATTCAAGAAAATTAAAATTTCACATGCCTTTTTTTTCTGACTACAGCAGGATGAAACTAGACATCAGTAGCAGAAAGAATGTAGAAAAATTCATAAGCAAACTGTAGCCACAAAGTTTCTCTGGCTCCACCTGACCCTATGGTTCCACGTTTCTCTGGTCCTGCCCAGGCCCTGCAGTCCCACAGCTGCTTATAAAATAATCAGTCAGGGGCTTAATATTAATTGCAAATTCTATGGCCTATTGGCTCAGGTTTATTGCTAGCTAGCTCTTATAACCTAACTCTTATAACTATTAATCTATGTATCGCCACATGTTCCATGGCTTTACCTGCATCCCATTACATGTTGCTACCCGAATGGTGGTTTGGCGTCACCCCTTACTCTCCTTTCTCCTTTCATTATCTCTCTTGGATTTTCCCACCTGGCTCCATCCTGCCCTGCCATAGGCCATAGCAGCTTTATTTATTTGCCATTGGGAGTAATACATATTCACAGTATACAGAAAGACATCCCACAGCACTCCCCTTTTTCTGTCTAATCAAAAAGGAAGGTTTTAACTTTAACATAATAAAATTACATATTATAGAACAGTTATCAAGCAAGAATTACAGTTACAATAACTAGTCTATTTGTATTTGGCAAATTTAAAGAAAATATTCTATCATTTTTCTATGTATATGAGTCTAAAGTTTCATATCTAATTTATCTTTTGTTATGACTAAGGAAAGCTATAATTATAACTATCTAGTCTTCAACTCCATTAAAGACCCCAGAAGGATATAATATCACCTGAGTAAACAGGAAGTGCATTGCAAGCAACTTCCATAATTCTAGAGATGACAGAGACAGCTGGCTGCCTGGACAGTCATGCAGAGGAACTTTGGATTGGGGCATCCATCTTCAGCCAATAGGTCTAGAGTCTCTCAGTCACTTTTTCCTGTGTCTTATAGAATGTCTGACAGTCCCCTCTGCAAAGCAGGAAACTGAAGGACCATTTCACCTTGTTTTGGCAAAATTTAGTGGTCATTTTCCTATGGGTCCTGTATGTCCAGTTTATACAACATATTATCAAGCAGTCAAGGCACAAGCAGTTTCTTGCCCAAATGGCCAGTTTTTCCAAGAAGAAGATAAACTCCATATAGAGTGTCTTTGATGCCCATCTTCCTCTTTGAAGTAAATCAGTGCTGCTAGAAGCAGACATGTCTCACTGTCCAGAAAAGTCTAAGTTCTTAAAACATATTCTGTAGGTCTTTGACATGTTTGAAGATCACCTACCTAATTGAAATATGTCTTTGCATACCTAAAATACTTAACTAACATGACTATAAGTTTGATTTTCATAAATGATTATTAATATATATTTCTTAATTATACATTACAATTTTAAATGAGTTGCATAAACATAATACCTTAAACAAGAGTAGAAATATATATAGTATAACAAAATTACTTTAAATTTTGTATCAATAAACTAAAATCCATAGCAATGAAAAACATTTCAAACAAGTTGTTACTCTTTGAAAGGAGATTCAATAATCTACCCTTTTATCCTATCATATCTATATCCCTTTTCTTCTTTAGAAAGAGATTGCATTTATAATCAACCTCCTTTAAATAACAATAAACATTTATAAACAATATTTTGGGAATTTGGGTATAGCTTCTCATATTACTTTCTGCTGATTAGAGGTTCTGGTAATCTTATGGGAGCCTGAGAAAATTAAGAATTATAGTTAAATCTTCACTGTAGTAGTCTGTGAGGTTGTATCAACCTTTCAGGGGGTCTTGGCTGATCAAACAATATTAGTCTGTAAGCAATTCACAAGTTCTAATCTTCTGTGTAAACAAAAGCAGAACCTCTTTTCCAAAGCAACATATCCTTAGATACAAATTTTGAAGTCAAGATACCTTTAAAATATACATATTGATTTGACTGAGTAGCCTTTACAATCAAATGTCTTACTGCAGTTAAAAATCCCAAAGACAATATAATAATATGCAGTATCCAGATTCTTTGTGCAATTTCCATCCTTATGTGACTTAACTTTTATATTATTCTTATTGTCTCTTTAAAGACTTTATTTTGAAAAACTATTTCTTTATGTAACTTTCTATATTCCTATTTCTCTCCCTTCTAAACCTATGTATATTTTTACACACACTGTAAACCATTTAGAATTTTATACTATCTGAATCTGTCTTATTGTGATCTGTAATCATTTTTTGACCATTGATTTAAACTGTAGTGTGGTGAGGACAGAAGTAGCACTCCTGACTGCTGGCCCCACCCACTTCAGCTTCCCAACATGGTGGAGGTACATTTACTGCCAGCTCTGGGGGAACCATGCTCACCACTGACTCTGGGAAGCAGTGGGTCTATGCCTCCATCCAGCAGTGTGTATCCTAGAAACTTTTTTTTTTTTTTTTTTTTTAGCATGAGACTCTTAATCTCATGGTCATTGGTTTGTACCCCATGTTGGGCATCAAATACAGGTGCAAAGTTTCTCTGGTCCCACCCAGCCCCATGGTCCCATGTTTCTCTGGTCCCACCTGGCCCCACAGTTCCACAGCTGCTTATAAAATAATCACTTAGGGGCTTAATATTAATTGCAAATCCTATGACCTATTGGCTCAGGCTTCTTGCTGGCTAGCTCTTAAAACTTAACTCAACCCATAACTATTAATCTATACTATCTCCATGTATTCCCTTGGCTTTACCTTCATCCTATTACATGTTGCCCCTTGGATGGGGGTTTGGCGTCTCCCCTTACTCTGCCTTCTCCTTTATTATCTCTTGGATTTTTCCAACCTGGCTCCATCCCACCTTGCCGTAGGCCAATGCAGCTTTATTTATTAGACAATGGGAGTAACACATATTCATAGCATACAGAAAGACATCCCACAGCAGTGAACATACACTATGGAATACATTCTTGAACCACCGCTTCACAAAAGAGGAAGTCAAAGGGAATAAATCTCAAAATAGATGAAAATGATGATACAACATACTAAAATTTAGGAGATGATGCAAAGTGGGAGGCAAACAGATGTAAGTATTGACATCCAAAGTTCAACCCGGACTTTGATTTGACCTAACATGATAGTTCAACCTGGACACCTCCAAAAACCAGAAAATAACAAGCCAAAAGTTAGCAGAAGTAGGGGAATGCTTGGAACAGAAGCAGAAAGTTTGATTAGAATAGAAATAAAACAGAGAATTGACAAAAGTATGAGCCTTTTAAAAAAGATTTATTATCTATCATCTAGATCTATCTATCCATCTATCCATCCTCATCTATCTATCTATCTATCTATCTATCTATCTATCTATCTATCTACTGTGTATATGTGAGTGATTGAGTGTATGTATGTACATTGTGCACATGTAGATAACCACAGAGAAGAGGGCATTGGAGTCCCTGGAGCTGGAGTTATAGGTGGTTGTGAGCCACACAATGTGGGTGCTGGAAACCAAACTTGGATCTTCTGCAAGAACAGCAAGTGCTCTTTGCCACCCCTCCAGCCTCCTATCTCAATGTTTAGCAATCAAAAATGTCTCTCAGTGCCCAAGAACCATGGGTTTGGAGAGATTATGCTAATTAAAACCCATTGAGCTACCACTACATGTAGCTACTCCATGGTATAAGTTTGCAAACATTAGCTATAATGTGTGCTGTTAGTATCAGTGTTGCTAGCAGCAATGGTATGAATTGTTAGGATGCCAAAACCTATGAAAATGACAGCATATCCTAACTTCAGTCTTTTAACATAGTAAAGTTTAATAATTTTTATCTTTGTCACTTGTCCACTGTGGCTGGCTACTTCCTGTGGTCCACAAGGTGATTCAGATATTAGGCTTCTTCTGTCTGGCAACCTTCCCCTCCCCTCATTCTCAAACCTAAGAGACGATCTCACAGCCTCTTAAGGTGTTTTGCCTGAAAGGGACTCAACCCATTTTTGATCACATGGCATAGGCATGAACTGGTGTCATGACACTATCTAGATCCAGGGAAGCTAGAGAAATATGGTTCCTGTCTGGGGTAGCCAAGTCCGTATAGTGGAGAGAAGTACAATTCTATAGTGGACAGTTAGTCCTTTCTGCCAGCCATTAACTGGAGGCTCCAGAATTTCTTTTGTGGATTGGTGTGTGTGTGTGTGTGTGTCTGTGTGTGTGTGTGTGTGTGGTCTTATGTGTGCAAGTGTATATGTGGGTACAGAATGTATCTGTGTTGTAAAAGTATGTGGCAGCCAGAGGATAGCCTTGGTTGTTGTTCCTTATGATCAACACTTTTGTTTTCCAGCTGGATTTCTCACTGGAATCTGATGTTTACCAGTTCAACTAGACTGCCTATCCAGCAAGTCTCAAGCAGCCTCTTGTCTCTACTTCCCTGCTGCAGGGATTATAGATACATGCTACTTTAGAGGGTACCAAAGGTTTAGCTCAGGTTCTCATGCTTTCAAGGCGTTTACTTCACCCCTGAGCCACCTCCCAGCCACACCTATCATTTCTGGACACTCTCCTGCATGGCCTTCTCATTCAGCCTTTGGGTCACTATGCCTACTGTCTATGTTTTGCAATCCCTATGTTCAATAAAAATGAATCAGAGAGGTTGCAACTCTGGTACCTGAAGGATGATAAGATAATCAGTTAGGAAATGACAAAAAAAATGTTTCAAAAACAGGGCTGCAGTTCTGGGGAGCAGACACGATCTCAGCAAAGCTACTCTAGATAGAACCTACTCCAGCTATTTGCATCCACCCCTCTATCACTGGTTCAAGACCACCTGTCTGCAAGTCTGTTTGCTTCTCGGACTTACCTGCTGACTTTCAGGCAGTTTCTCAGGTCCAGTTCCTTTCCCACATTGATGCCCCTCAAATGTTCAGGATATCTGGTAGCAGCCTGTGGTAGCTGCCTGTGTAGTTCTAAAGTGCAGCGGGCATTAAGATGAGTCTGAGGGCTAGAGAGATGCTTAGTGTTTAAGAATAATTGCTACTCCTGCAGAGGACCAGAATTTGCTTCCCAGAACTCACATTAGGCAGCCCACATAACTTCAGATCTAGGTAATGGGCATCAGAAGCCTTCTTCTGGCCTCTGTGGGCAACTGCAATCATATGCACATGTTGCCACTCCCAATTAAAAATTAAAAGTAAACCTTGAAAAAAAGATTGATGGATTTACTCTTTTTACGACCCAAAGGTGTGATGAGCCATTTCCACATACTTCCTCACTGAGATCCTATAACACATGGGAGGGGTGGCTTCTCAGAAAGGATTTGGAGATGCCTTTAGGAGGAGATGTGACATTGGATCAGTAAAAAGGGAAGCATTTCCTCTACTCAGTTGAGTTTTAGGTTATAACTGGTCCCCAGCATCTTTCACCTTGACATTACACATTCCAGGCCAGGTGTTGACTCCAACCCCACCCCATTCCTGCCCAGATGTTATACCCTACACATCTCCCAGAGTAACAGCACTTCCAGGGTAGACATGTAGCATGAGTCAAGTCCTTTAGACTGGAGAGAAAGCATCCTAGTTTATGGGATTCTAGACACTATAACCAGAGGGAAGGTCATGGGAACTCCAGCAGGGATCTCAGAGCAATTCAGATCATAGCAGGAGGACTGAGCAGGGGAGATGCAGGTATAGAGAAGGCAGCACCTCCCACTTTTGTCCATCTGTGACTGATGGAGAAGAAGAAAGGATCAAGGTTAGGTTGCAAAACATTGCATGCTGTGCTCTCTGGGAAAGCCCCATAGCCCGAATTTCTGTAGCACTGGCAACATTGTGAGGGAAAAGTCCCTCATGGTGGGCTCTGAGGGCTTAGAGAATAAATAAAGCCCTGGGCACAGTGGCTGACACACGAAATGCAGAAAACCCACGTTGCCTTTCTCATCTCTTTGCTTTATATTGGTTGGAGTCACACAGCTTGCCTTTGCTGAGGGGTCACCAGTTCCTGAAGCAGAGGACTTTAAGACAGTGGGTAGATGATCTGAAAGCACCAGCAGGAGCTAGACACTGTCTAGACAATTATATCCTCTGCAATTGCTTACTATAGAAGACTTATAGTGCAGGCAGGAGAAAGTAGCCAATAGATATTGGATATTCCAAAAAATTCAACATTGTTATGCTTCCTTCATATATTCCTTGTTTCCTCCAGCTGCCTTCCATGTATGTGTGTGCACGTGCATGTGTGTGTGTGCGCGCGCGTGCATGCGCGCGCGCGCAGCGCACACGTACACGTGCCCATATATGCCTGTTTGTGCACATATGGAATCCAGAGGTTAACCTCAGGTATCTTCCTCTATTGTTCTCCACCTTGTTTTTTTGAGACAGAGTCTCTCACTGACCTGGAGCTCACCATTTCTTCCAGACAGGCTGGCCATCAGGCCTCTGGAATCAGTCTGTGTCTGCCTCCATAGAGCTGGGAATACAGAGGCACAGCACTGTACCTGGATTTTATGTGGGTGTTTGAGATAAGATTCTGGTCCTCATGCTTGCACAGGAAGCTCTCTCTCCACTGAACCATTTCTCCAGCATGTCTGATCCTCCTGTTTTAATGTAGTGGAGATCATTTACATTCAGCTGTTCTTTGAGTGGCAGACTTGCTCAGGTTGCCGCAGTCTCTGCTTGAGGATCACTTTAGTAGTTCATGAGACAGGAATGGATCAGAAGCCAATCTCCTATTGGTGGACACCTAGCTTGCTTTCCTATTTACTTTTTCCATCACATAGGCACATATTTACACATGTGCATACATACTAAAAGATATCATTTTGTCCCATAAGCCTTGATCTGCTATATATATGTATATAATATATATATATATATATATATAAATATATATATATATTATATATATATATATATCAGGTTAAGGAGGGCTCTAAAGCAAATTTACTTCTATTTCTAGACTTCCAGATGCTGTGGTTTGAGATGGTGTCTCCCACAAAAGGCTCATGTGCTAAAGATTTGGTTCCTAGCATGAGTGAGAGGTTGAATGATTGAGAGATGACTGTACCATGGGGATGCTAACATTATCAATTAATCCACCAAAAAGTTCATAGGTGAATAGCCTTCTAGGACGTGGAGCCAAGTAGAGAGAGCAGGGGGTTGGTGCTGGTTTCATTCTTTCATTAGCCTATAGATGAGTTGGTTGGTGAATACTTATTAAGAGATGGAGCTCCCTACCGTGGAAGTAGGTTGTTGGGTTCATTCCTTTGAAAGGTATATTGTTCCCAGACCCTTCCTCTATTTCTCTCTACTTCCTAGTTGACATGATGTCAGCAGCTTTTTCTTTATGTTCTTTTCCCATGATGCTCTCCCTCACCATGGTGGCACCAGAGGTGATGGAGCCCACTGGCCATAGATTGAACCTCTATAACCATGAGCCCAAATCTCTCTCTCTTCCCTTGTTTTCTCGAGTGTTTTGTCAGAGTGACAAAACGTACCCCCACACCAGTGAACTGTCAAACAGGACCTTCTTAGGAGCCCTCTAAACCATGGGTGGTGAGCTGGCTCAGCGGGGAAAGCACTTCCATGTAGGCCTGTGACTGGAGTTCAGTCTCCAGAACCCACAAGAAGCTGGAAGGTGAGAACTGAGCCCAGAGCTGCCTTCTGACCTCCACACACACATCTCCTCCATCATATGCATAAACACCCCACTCAAATAGTAAATAAATAAATACCCTTGCATTCTACTCCCAACAAAAGGATCCTTAGAGAAGAAAACAATCCTATTTGCTACTTTCTTCAGAGGTGGTGGGGTACCACTGGAATGGGCTTTAGGAGCACCAGCATCCTCTTCTCTCACAAGCCCAGCCCCCTCTCTTCCATGTAATTAAGCATCAGTCATGTTTCCAGCCTCCCTAGTGTCTTCCAGCATGTGTCAGAGTGACTGATGGGGACATGGCAGCTCAGACGCAGATACCCATCAACCCAGTGCTGTGACTACTCTAACCTTTCCGATAAACCCGTTTCAAGGGCAAGACAAGGGCAGGGCTTTGTGAGGCTTTCCTGATTCCCTGCCCCCCAGGGTGTCTTGCTTTTACTCTCAGCCCCATGACCTCCTGACCTCTCACAATCCTCTGTGCCCTAGATTCAAAGTGTGCTTCAGCACTGTAAGCAAACTGCTCTGAGCTTGCAGGCTGCCAAGATTCCCAAGTAACTGCAAGGAAGCATTTCATTCCTGACAAGTGAGGGTTGTCAAGAAAGATGCTGTGCATTTTCAAGAGGAATTTTAAGAGGTGTGTATTCATTGGATTTGCCTGGCCACTACAGACTTTGGTTAGGGTGGGGATGGAAGTAGGGTGATGAATCTCACCCATGAACAGGTTCTTTTCTTTTTTAACACTTTAAAAAATCTGGTTTGAGTTTTGGCAACACAGTATTTAGAACCAATCCTGGGTAAAAAAATGGAAGAAAGAGGAGCTGGAAGATGACTTGGTCTGTATAAAGCACTTGCCTCACAATCGTAAAGACAGGAGTTTGAATCCCCAGGACCCACTTAAATGTTGGGTAGGCATGGTGGCCTTCTCTAATCCCTGTCCTTGGGAGGCAGGAACAGGGTATCCCTGGAGAGAGCTTGCTGGCTTAATCAATGAGCTCTGAGTTCAGTTGAAAGCCTGACTCAATGAATAAGATAGAGTGTTCAAATCATCTTTCCAGGCCAATTTCTGGGCTCCATACACATGGGCATGCACATCTGCACAGGCACAGGCACTCACCTATATGTAAACATATATGCAGGCACACCATTTGCACATACACATGTAATGAGAAAGTAGAGGTGGGGGTGTTCCAGGCTTTGAAAAAGCATCCCGTAGGTGATCTGGAGTACAGTGGGGTTGGTACTCTGGGTGCCCAGGTTAGGGGCTCATTAAAGGCACTGCACAAAAGCCATCCAAGCCAGAGCTTGCCACTCTATCTTCATTCCCAGCTTCATGTTCTCCCCACATCTATTCAGAAAAGCAAGACAGGATTTGGTGTCCATTTCCAAATGAGAGGAAACAGAGAGAAGGGCAGCACCTTTCCTGCAGGATGCTCAGCTTGCTGGCTGTAAGGACTGATAAAGATGAGTATTTTTAACTCCATGACAGCCTACAAGCACTTTACCAGCTGGACACCAGGTCCGGTGCTCTGAAGACCAGGGGTGACAATAAACAAAAGTGATTGTGATTGCATGTGGTCGCACACAGAGGGCTCAGGATCTCTCTGGCTCCCAGAACCTGCTGTTTACCATGGACCAGGACTGTGCCAAGCACTTTGGATGTGTTATTTTGCTTAATTCTCACAATAGTCTTGTGAAATGTTATAATTTCCATTTTCCAAGTCTAAAATTATAGGCTTAGCAGTACTAAGTACCTTCTGTATGTTTGTCTATTGTTGTGTAATAAAAAGCTTCCAAACCCACTAACTATTGATTACATTCAAGATTTTGTGGGCCACAACACTGGATTGTCTCATGGAGTATCTTGGTAGCATTCAACTGAAAGATGGGCGCTCCAGGGCATCTGATCTACCTAAGACATCAGAAGTTCAGACTCAGCTGGGACTGGCTTCATGTTTCCTAGCTGTGGCTTCTCCAGGATGGTTGCTGGGGGGGGGTAACTAGTCTTACATTCCGAGAGTGCTCTGGGTGACTCTTGTAGACATGGCCAGTCTTCAAGCTAGCAGTACCCCTCCCACTAGAATCCATTGGTTAAGTTCATCTTAGAGCCTGACTGGACATGAGTCAGGAACATGGATCTCGATGCTCAGTGCACCAAAGAATGTGAGGCTGCTTCAAGTCCCTGCACTGGCCAAAGCGATAAATAGCACAACCAGACTGACACAATCATGCTCTGAACCTGGCCTTGGCTTCTGAGCCTCCTCAGAGTTCTGGGTGTCCAGGCAGACAAGTCACTTTTCTTGTTGCTGTGACAAAATCTCCTCCAAAGGCAATTTTAGGAAGGAGAACTGATTTCTGGCTCACAGTTTGAGGGTACAGCTCCTCAGAGAGCAGAAGTGTTAGTGACAGGCAGGAGTATGTGGCAGCGGCTGGTCAAAGGGATTCACGAATGGGGAGCAGGGAGAAATGGACACTGCTGCTCAGCTTGCTTTCTTTTCCTCCACATCCGTTTCAGGATTCTAGCCTGTGGACGGTGCTGCTTGTGCTTAGGGTGCTTTTTCTTACCTTGGTTTAATATTTCTAAAAACACCTTCATAAACCTGTTCTAGGGTTTTCTAGAAAATTCCAAATATGCCAAGTTAACAGTGAAGGTAAACCAGGTACCATGGAAGCTGGACCGTGCAGTTGTGCCATAGGTGAATGTTGGACCACAGGCGGATGTTGGGCCACAAGCGGATACTAGATCATAGCAGAAGCTGTATGGGGACTGCTGCTTATTAACAATCCTCCCACTGGAAATGCTTCCCAAAGCAAGGCTCCAGGGGACTCTTCAGGTCACCCAGCTCCTGACTGGTAGGAGCTGCACTTGTCTCCTTACCAAACTGAACTCTGTTTTAAGCCCCACCTCCTTTTTCATGGCAGATCACCAAGTGGTGATGTTCATACCAATGACAACCACCCAGAGATTCAACCAGTGCAAGCAGAGTTGACTCAAGTTCATGGAGAAAGCCCCTTCTGGTTTGTGGTTCCTTTATTCATGTGACGTTGCAAAGACAGGAAGCTAGACATTTCCTGTTATCTCAAAATGAATCAGGAGGTTGTCTTACTCTCCTGGTGACAAGAGCTGGTGTTGTAACCCAGTAACTCTTGACACCAAGGTCACATTACCTTGAAGCTGGTCCCCTTGGATACACTAGGCACATATCTCAAACCCAACTCCTCTATGGCTTCCTTTGAATCCTCTGGAAATTCACAGATTCTCACTGGAAATGAAGGAAAATAGCATGCCATCCCCCAGTTAGTCCCACTGGTGAAGCCTGGCCAGCATGCTGGGTGGAAAAGACAGACTTTGCAGTATTCATGAGCTTTGACTTCTACCCTGAGCTAGATGGGAGAGGGCTGGAGTCTCAGGTTTGAGAGTGGCTGAAGGCTTCTAAGTCCACCTGAGACATCCTTCCAAAACAAAACAGGAGAGTAAAGCTGAAGAAACCAGGCAAGCAGGAAACCACCATGCTTGTACATTCATGCCTGTGCTGTTGTTAGGCATCTCTTAAGCTGCAGATGGCCTGGCAGCCTAGCAGAGATTACCAGCAGACCCCAGGACATGGCGACTTAACATTTTCATTTGTATGATTATCAACAGAAGCGATCACTTCCATGCTGTCCGAGCGATCATGTCCTCCTGGGCCCTTACCCGGAAGGTCTGCTAAAGTGACATGCTGACTTCACAGGCAAAGGGTTACCTGTTCAGCACTGTGGTGACATTTACTGATGGGAAGAGAGATCTGAAGGCCCAGCATGCCAGGGCTTAAGAAGGGATGTGATAATTCTGTCTTCTTGCCTGGCAGTCCACATGCAGTAGCATTTGTGAGTCATAAGGACCCAGAAGTGAATGCTGGAGCATGGGGGAATGGGGGCATAGCACAGCCCCTATATCCGTCAACAAGATGGGAATGGAATAACGTTCCATTAAGGAATGGGAGGTGGTTGTGTGGGTCTATTTTTCTGGCCAAGCTGTGCAGAGAGCAGCATCTCTTGTTGTGCAAAGCTGGGGCTCAGCTCTCAGTTCCTCCACTTGCCAGAGAAGTAATTAAGTCTCTTTGATCGTATCTGGACTATTTACAGTGAGCTCCATCCAGCATTCTCCTCCACACTTCAATCCTTTCAAGTTTCTGTCCTGCGGGACCAAGAGACCTGTGTACCACAAGTGCACGGGCTGCAGACAGGTGCCACAGGCTGTCAGCATAGATGGTCCAGGTGACAGAGAGACTTGCTAAGGCCCCAGACAGTATTTAGAAACATGTGGAGTGAGACCAGGTGACTGGTTGAACCTTGGCTTCCTCAAAAGCAGTGGACTCAGCCCTGGTGTCTGTGGATCTTTGGGGCCAAAACGTCTGTCTGCCCTGAAGTTTCTTCTAATGTCAGAGCTGAGTTCCATTCTAGCTTCTGACATTCCTGGTGTCATGTGAGGTAAAGGCTTCCGGTCCCCAGTCTTGGATTCCCTGTCTGTGGACAGGATATGGCAGTGCATTTTGGGGGTGAGAGTTGAAATGGAACCGTGGACAACAAGTTCTTAGCACAAGAGAAGAGGGAAGCCTTCATGTCGGGATTTCAAAGGCAAGTCGGGAACTGGAGGAGAGCAAGAGAAATGATTAAAGGAATAAAGAAACGCTGGAACAAAGCGTTCCCTCTTGTCCTGCTGGGAGTTTCCCATGTCCCTTCTGTGCCCTGTGCTGGTCTGCAGAATGGCCCACCAGCAGCAGGTCTCTAATCAGATCAGCCCCCCGCTGCACCGTCTCTGATGGCTGCCGCCTTGGACAAGATCAAAGCCAAGGGCTGCAGCCTGCCATCCTTTAAAGAGCCCTCATCCCACTGGCTTCTGTGGCTCATTCTGGTGTGTCCGGTCTGCTCTCAGCCATCACAGGGTACAGACAGGCCATCGGCCTGTGGGTGTACCTTTCTGAATAAGCCCTGAGCTGTGAGCGTTGGAAATGAACACCCAGATCTATCACCTTTTGCCATTTGTTTCTTAGTATGTTTATCCAAAGTGTAATCATAGGTCATAAATAAAACATGCATCTTCCTAGTTGGCCACAAGTGCCACATCTCTGTACTGCTTTACTTGTCTTACTCTCCTGTTTTCTTGTGAGTGCATGCACAGATGCTCATGCATGTGGAGGCCAGAAGACAGTCTCAGCTCTCATTCTTCTGATGTCATCCACCTTGCTTGTTAAGATAAGGTCTCTAATTTCTCTAGAATTCTCCAAGTAGGCTGGGCAAGATGGCCAGGAAGTTTCAGGGAGCCATCCTTCTCCACTTCTGTCTGGAGATCGTCAGTGCATGACACCACACCTAACATTTTTGTGTGGATTCCAGGGGCCCATAACTGTAAGCAATCATTTCATTGTCCAAATCATCTCTCTGACTTTGTGCCTTACTTTGTACAGTGTGTCGCGATATAGGATCACGTGAGAGAATCATTTTTATTTGTCTCCTCTGTGGTTAAAAAAAAGAAACCCCAGGATTCCTAAAAGGCCTTTTACTAATATTGTTAGGCTATGTTTTCTTTATTGCTTTGAATGTTGGTTTAGCTTTATAAACCAATAACCCTCTGTTGGAAAGTTTCAAACAACTGAGAGAAAGGAAAATTTTCCATTGCTTTCAGGAACACACCAAGTCCCAGTAAAGTTCCAGGCTGTTCTTCAGAGATGAACCTTTCATCATCTTGGTGTGTACCCTATAGACTTCTTTCAGATAGGCACCTGCGCTTGTGTGGGGGGAGGATGGATAATGTGTATAGACATTAGCTATGTTAGTATTTGTTCCTGTCTTATGTCTGCAGTGTGTAGTGCACCTTTCTTTCTTTCTGTGTGTGTGTGTGTGTGTGTTGCACACATGTGTCTGTGTAGGTGTGTGCACAAGCACATGTGGAGATGTTTCATCATATTTTGAAGTATAAATGTATCCCTATTTATTGGGCTTGCAAGCACGTCCAGCATTCTGACATTGCAATTCAACTTTATCATCTAGCAAAGTTTACAACTGAGAATTGTGCAATAGCGTTATGAAGAGAAGTCGCCAAGATAAGACTTCAGAATGTTTAAGTTTACAGTTGTGTCAAGTCACATTCACAGCTGTCCTGGGCCACATGCTCCCCGTAGTGGCAGGTTGGAAGCACACTGGATCATAAACTGGATGTTCAACAGCCACTTCTAGGGTACTTAGGCTTTATTTGTCTGGAGCCACATGTTGCCCGTTAAAAGCTGCTGCAAATGGCTTTAGTTAGGGTAGGAAATCTCTAGTTCCACATAAGTTCAGCTGCTTTGATCATCTTGTCCCCTTATAGGTAGTTGAGTGTGTAACCCTACATTTTAGCCTCTATAGTGTTTTGATCATGCTAGTATCATGTTAGCCTTTGTTACAAGAGCTGTGTGCATGCTTCTCCATATTAGTGTGTGTTTGCAGTAATTGTGAAGAGCAGGGTTGCCTATTTGGGGGGACTGATCAAGGGATTTTGCAACAAGAAATGCACAAAAATGTTAGGAAACACACTCAGATGATGAAGTAGATGAAACAAGAGGAGTCGGCTGAGGACTGTGCTGCCCGTGCTTGTGAGGGGTCGGCTGAGGACTGCGCTGCCCTTGTTTGTGTGTGGAGAGAGGAGCTGAGTCTGCCTAAAACCTGCAGCTGTTGAACGTCAGATTTATCCCTCATTACTGCTGTTGGGGGACTACAGGGAAAAGTAAAAGTGTACACACACACACACACACACACACACACACACACACACATACACACAAGCCTATGTAGCTGAAGGATCTCCTTGTACTTTAGTGATGTGGCGATGGTTGCAGCATCCCAGACTCTTCCAGAGCTGTGCAGGGAGGGAGGCATGGAATAGCTCTGGTCTGTGACCACCATTATTCCTCATGGTGATTTCCATAGATCCCAGCCTATTAAGTGTTTGGCCATGGCTCATGAACTCTGTTGGGTGAGGTCAGCCTGAAGGCTAGACTTTGGCTTGGGAAAATAATGAGACATGAAAGATTCTCTGTGGGGTGGGAGCTATGTCTGCTCCCCTGCCCATCTGGAACAGATGGCTCTGGGGAGGGCTGATGCCTTTCTGGTGAGTGTGGGTGAGACAGTGCTAGGGTGAGCTGAGATACAGTAAGCTGCAGGGGGGCTGGTCCTCTAAGTCAGGGACCATGCCTTCCTAAGCCCTTTGCTGGATTTACAGCTGTGAGCTGGTACCAGTCAATGCCCAAGTCAGCTTCTATGGAGACACATAGACAGGTAGCCTTCACAGCAGCAGTGGAGTCTTGTGGTTCTGTAGGCTGGAAGTTCAAGGCCTTACAAGAGTTGCTGAAGTTTATAGGTGGCTGCCTTTTCACTATGTCCCTATATGACCTTCTTAGTATGGAAAACTGCAGGCAGAAAGTTTGTAGAAGTGACTTGGAAAACACAAATCCCTTGGAGTGGGAAAGTGTCAATAAACAGCTTTCACTGTGAGCATGAAGACCCAAATTTGATGTCCAAAACTCATCTAAAATTTATAAAAAGCTGTGTATGGTGACATGTCCTTGTAATTCAAGCTCAGAGGAGGTGGAAACACATGGATCTCTGGGGCCTTTTGTCTATCTGGTCCAGCCTGGTTGAGAAGTCCCAGGTCCCAGTGAGAGACCCTGTCTCCAAAACTGAGGTGGATGGTGCCTAAGGAATGAAGCTAAGAATGTTCTTTGACCTCAACACACACACACACACACACACACACTCACACATCAATGCGATCAGACATACATGACACACACATACATGTGCATACTCATACAAACACATCAACATAACATGGACCTGGAGAGATGGCTCAGATTGTAACAGGAATCTTAAAAGGTCTTTAATAAAAATAAATCTGGAGCCAAGTATTGGGGTAAACACTGAAAGATCAGAGAAACAGGACAAGCCACATCCAACCTCACCTTGCCAATTCCTCAACTGATCTTTTTTCCTCAAATTGGAAGCCTCTGAGTCTTCATCTGAATGTATCTCAGTTGAACTGTTAAAAGCCTAAAAAATTTAAAAAGACCTCTAGTTCCTGGTCCTCATGCCTTATATACCTTTCTGCTTCCTGCCATCACTCCCTAGGATTAAAGATGAGTGTCACCATGCCTGGCTATTTCCAGTGTGGTTTTGAACTCACAGATATCTGGATGGATCTCTGCCTCCAGAGATTAAAGGCAATTAAGATTGCTAGGATTAAAGGTGTGTGTGCCACCATTTTCTGGCCTTTATGTCTATCTAGTGGCTGTTCTGTTTTCTGAACCCCAGATAGGTTTATTGGGGTAAACAGTATATCAACTACATAAGATGATTAAAAGCACCTGCTGCTCTTCCAGAAGACCTAGGTTCAATTCCCAGCACCCACATGGCAGTCCAAAATTGCCTGTAACTACAGCTCCAGGGGGTCCAATGTCCTCTCCTGATATCCACAGGCACTTGCACATATGCACACGCACACATGCATACACACACACACACACACACACACACACACACACACACACACACACCATATGAAATCCTACTAACCACTAGAAAGAGAATCCTTTCACTAAAGCTAATGTGAACTCAGTGGCTGGTGTCTCTATCTGAACTTCTGGTATAATGTGGGCTTCTGGGTAGGAGCTTGAGGTGCCTTTATCTTGGGATCAAATCTAATACTCTCCACTTAATAACTTCCAGATCCTGGGGAAAGTTACCTAAGTTTTCTAGGCCTTGGTATTCTCATCTATGAAGAGGGGATGATAAAAGTTGTTCTGGGAGTTAAATGAGGAAAAACACCATGAAGAATCTGGCACAAGCCTTCCAGGACTCCTTACTTCACAATATTGTGAAGCATTTTGCTAACACGGCTGCAGTTGTTGCTGGCACTGTACCTCTCATAAGGCTGGCTCAGAACTGAAGGAACAAAATACCCTAAAAAATTTCATTAATGAAAAAGAATTGCCATCAATGCCTTTGGCTCCTTGGTGTTCATTTTCTCTCACTGTGTGGCTTTTCACATGGCCTTTCCCCTTTTGCCTTCTGGCAAGCTCACTATAATGTGTTGCAAACACTAATTATCCTCTTCACCTTTTCACAGGACTTTGAAGAGGGATCTGCTGTGGCTGTGCTTGGTGGAAGTGTGTGTGTGTGTGTGTGTGTGTGTGTGTGTGTGTGTGCCTGTGTGTGAATGTCTGTGTCTCTGTGGGTATATTTGTATGTGTCTCTCTAAGTAAGAGTGTATATGTGTGTGCAAATCTATGTCTGTGTGTGTGTGTGTGTGTGTGTGTGTGTGTGTGTGTGTGTGTGTGTGTGTCTACACATGCTCTTGCAGGTTGTCCACTAGGCCCCTCTGGTTATAACAAATTATTGATGCCAGCTCCTTTAGAAAGACAATTAATGCAATTACATTCTTGTTGAATCGATACTAATGTCTTTTTTTCTTTAATGTGCAGGTTTTGGTGAGTCCTGCTGCTGGCCAAGTTGAGGTAGGAAACATGGCTTTGCTGTCTTTGAGGACATTTTGAAGTGGGTTCCTTCTTTAGAGTGAACTGAACTTCCTGGCTGTGCTTCTCCCTGGGACTGGTGTTTACGTTTGCTGTCTGTGGCATGTTTTCTGTGGTGCTGGGTCAGGTTGACACCTTGCTCACAGAGCATGCTCTGAGCAGCCTAGAATGGTGGTGGGGATTTCAAAGCTGGTCTTCTTATTTGCCTTGGAAAGTCCTTCTTTTCTCAATGTAGCTTCCAGGGCTTGATGAGAATTTTGGCAGATGCTGGCAGCATAGGAGAAGAATATGTTAGTAGATGTTGATCATGGGTCTCCAGCAAGGTGTCCACTGGCTGGAAACTGTCCGTAGTGTCATGGCTATCTCAAGAGGGCATCCACAGAGCCTCTCCTCTCTTATTCTCAAGTCACAACCTGAAGATCAAATCTGGTGACCTGGGTCTCGGGGACCCATTTGTTCATCATTTTCACTACCTCAAAGAAAAACTGTGCCTCCTCTGCTCTGTCACATGGTTGTTATGGAGTAAAGTTCATGGAGGGGGATCTGGAAGACCCTACAAACATGGGAGGGGGGCACTCAGGAGTGGACCTGCCAGTACCTGCACTGATGCGTAAGACAGTTCTTTGTTGTTTCACAAGAGTGTGGTACATAAGCAGTGCAGGTCGGTGCTGAACTTGAACAGTGAAGTGAGGATTGGCACAGAGATCAACAGGAAGGGTCAAGAGCTTCAGAGATAGTGCGGAGACCAGGAGTCCCAGGCTCCTTGGTTCCTAATGACTCTCACCTGCTTCCCAGTAACCCTGAAACCAATCACTTGAACAAGTTACATTCAAACACATTATTTCCTCATTTTCAGAATAGAAATAACAGTACACACCTCAGAGAGACTCAAACATTATTTTATTTATTGGTTGACCTACTTATTTTGTAGTTGTGTTGTGGAGGTCAGAGGAGACTCTGTGGGAGTTACTTCTCCCTCCCACTATGTGAGCCTGGGGATAGAGCTCACATTGTAAAGCTTGGCAGCAAGTGCCTCTACTACCTGAGCCATCTTGCTGACACCTCCACCCATGAGGCTTTTGAGAACATGAAAAGGATGATGGGGGTAACTGCCCAGATCGTTTGCAGGGAGCACACTGCATAATTCCATTATTAAATACCTGTCATGTCCTCAGTATTACAGGAATGCTTCCATTGTTTTCAATATTGTGCTGTAAAATACTCAGAAAAATCTTGGACTCTAGCCACTGTCACAATGTCCATTTCTCAGACAGGTAAACTGAGGCTAAGGAACACTCAACCTTTCCAAGACTCATTCAATGGAGGAATGAATCTGAGCCATGTTTTTCAGGGTGCAGTGTTGAACTCTGAATGCCATGATGTGTAAACCACCTAGGTTACTGCCTGGAGCACAGGGCGTGTTCAGTAAGTCCCTACTTTGTTACTCATTCAGGGCCACTTCTTAACACTAGGCCACAAGCCAGCTTCCTGTGGTCAGCACCACAGACAGCTGCCTGCTTCTCAGGCTTTTTTAGCTCCTTCCCCTCCCTAAGGCATTCTCTCACATTTTTACCACACAGGACAACTTAAAACATTCAGCCAATGGAAAACAAACAAACAAACAAACAAACAAACAAACAATATTAATAATAAAAATAAACCCTTGTATGTTTCCTATTTCCCTTTTTCCATTTTCTAGCAGCTTTCTGTGTCAAGACGTTTATCACTATAGTCTTGATTAAAAAGTATTGGTTTGGAAGGCAGAAGTACTTTGTGTCCTCATTGAAGTGATGTTTAAGGACTTGACAAGTCTGCATCTGCTGGCAGAGCTATGGAAATGCATGCTGCTGTCCACCAGCAGATGCAGGCAGGAATATTCTTGGAGGTTTTATGCTCATGGCTCCTTGCTGGAAATGGCATGAGCCATTAGCCAGTTCATAAGCAAATCATGGTGTAGGATGCAGTGGAATGCAAGGCTGCAATCCAGGTTCAGCCATGGCTATGTGAGATGGCCTTATGAATCCCAGAGCTGGACTGCTGAGTGAGAAAGCACCTGACCTCAGTGGAGGAATGTACCCGGTTTCATTTGCATACACGAGAAAACAGGCTTCTGGGTGGTGGGGGTGCTCTACAACTTCTTTAGGGTTTGGTTGTATGGCTAACTCCCATGTTCAAAAATGTATGGGTTTTATGTTTAAGATGGGTATGCTTCTAGTGTGTAATTTGCAGAACTGAAGGAAATGAATCTGTTGGGGAAAACAGAGAGAAGGGAAAGAGGACTGGGAAGAAGAGGAGAGAGAGGAAAGAAGGCAGGATATGGGGGAAGGAAGGGGAGGGAGGGAAGGAGAGAAAGGGGTGCGAAGGAAGGTAATAGCCTTTCATGGCTGTGGGCAAAACACTAGACATGAGTGAAGAATGATTTGCTTTGGCTACAATTTTAGAGATTCATTCTGAGGTCATTTGTTCCCTTGCTTTTGGGCGGGACACCATGTGCAGCAGGGTATGGTAGAGAAGCACCTGTCCACGTGTCAGCCTACAGGAAGTAGAGGCTGGGATTAGGAGCAAGCAGAGGGATGGAGGGAATTAAGGGTGTGTGTACCTGAACACAGCTGAAACCTCCGAGCAAACACAGTTCATCATTCACTCATCTGCTGATTCATTCATTCATCTGCTGAGATTCCCTTCCCCAGGTAGAACACATATTTTAGACAGTGTCTCCTGTTTTCCTAACTGTTGTTTTGAAGTCTAAAGTGTCATTCTTGCAGCCAAAACATATTTGTTTTCCACTGCTGTAGGGAGGGAACCTCTTTTTAATTGAATTTCTAATGGCAGTTCATCAAAGCAAGTGGTCACTATTATTCAATGTGAGATTTAAATTTATGAACAAACAGCATGTTCTTGTGTTTTTGTAGGTGACTAACAATGGTAATAGCATCAGTGATGGTGAGGCCCCTTTCTATCTCCAATCACTTTTTACTTTTATTTTTTTATTTTTTTGCTTAAATATAGACAAACAGTTGTAATTTGAGCAGAACAGACTCTACCTGTGGCAGAGATGTGGGTTAAGGGCAAAGAAAAAGAATTACAAGCCCTCAGAACAGAGTGTGAATGGCTTCACCAGCTCTCTGTTCTCTCTGCAGATTGACAGCGAATATGTGAATAACGTTTGCTAAATCCGGACTCAGGAAACATGACAGCAAGCTGTCTGTGCCAATAACTCCTCACGGCATATGCCACCCTCCCTCACCACACACAGTTTTAATAAGACACCGCACGGGCCATGGAGAGACATTAAAACCCTGCCGACGGAAAAGCTTTATCTTCCAGCCGAATTCTGTGCCTTGCACCGTTGACGACAGCTGAAGAATTTATCTTAAATTCCCTCTGCTAGCTGCAGAGCACATGGCCTCTTTGTCCCCAAGCAGCCTGTAAGAACCAAACTAAGATGTCACATACATAATATAACAGATAAATGGCCCAATTTCCACGCACACATGACTGATGGAGTGCAGGTTCAGCACATACATATTTGCACGTTAATTGGCCCTGCGTGGATCCGTTTTGAACCTAAGTTGCAACTGCATGGCTCCCAGGTTCCTTCCCCTCGGGAATCATTAAGCCTGCTTTATCACACAAATGCATACACGTTTCCCCCTCTTTATCCTTACGCAGCTTGCCCTGCTGAGAGAGAAACCCGGTTACCTGGGCTCAGCCATTGCATTGCAAGTGTTGCTGTTGGCCTCTCAAACACAGACTGCATGGAAACACAAAGATCTGAGACCCAGCCCACGTTGGCTCTGCTGACAATCAGACAAAAGACTCTGCTGGCCAGGATGATTAGAAAAAAAAGAAAAATTATTTCCTTTCAGTTAACAGTTGTTTTTTATTTTGCTTCGCCTTAGCGATCGCCTGTTGATAGTTTAATGGCACTATAGACCCATTTTGATAAATGGGACAGCTTCTGTTTGAGGGCAGAGCAGTCGAACTGGATTGATTGATATTACCATTTTGTTAGCCCAAATAATTGCAGTGGCAAATGATACAGGTGGTGATCACAGCGCCTCTGGGAGAAGTAGGTGGAATGTCCCTCCTACTGATTTCCTTCTCCTCCTTTCAAAAGGAAACTCTATTCCAGGCCAAGGAATCATTTATTTTCCCTGTCTCAAGTCTGTGCCTCAAGGAAGCTAATCAGGGGCTGTGAGCCAATTAGAAGAAGTCTGGTCTGCTTGAGAAGAGACTCCTCTATTGGAGAAGGGGCTGAGCTGCCATTGCTGTGAGCAGACCAGCTCTGGCCACTATCTCATTGGAGAGCCCAGCACTTCTCATAAGGAACAAGTGAGCTGTTGCACTAGGGTGGCAGGGGATGGAGCCTGTGTCTCCTGAAGGAGTTTGTAGTTCACAGCTGGCCCCTTATGGAATGGAAGTCAATCACTCACTTCGTCTTTTATCTGCAAAGTATGGTGGTCATTCACACACAGAATGGTGCATTAGCCTTTCATGTCTATGGCAAAGCATCTGATGTAACTTAAGGGAGAAAAGATGTCTTTCAGCTTATGGTTCCAGAGAGTTCAATCCATGGTTCATGGTCTGTTGATCCTGGTCCACAGTGAGGACAGACATCATGGTGGAGAAAGCATGTGGCAGAGGCATGGCAAACATGGGGCAGAGAGTGATGGAGAGAGACAGAGGAAGTGTCCTACAGTGGCCTACATTTTCCACCTCAACTCTACCTCCTTCAGTTTTCAGAAACACCAAAAATGACACCACCATCTGGGGACCAAATCTTCAGTAAATTATACTTTTGAGAGAATGCTTTGTGTCTGGAATGAACTGTAAACAGGGCAAACAGTGGGTGACACCAGTGAGAGCCTGGCACCAAGCAGGTCTTCAAGAATGGTTTCCTGTGTGTGTGTGTGTGTGTGTGTGTGTGTGTGTGTGTGTGTGTGTAGATAAGAGCTGTCACTTCCCAGAAATGATGTCCACTGCCTTTGAGACTATGTCTCTTGCCGACTGGGAACTTGCCAAGTAGGCAAGAGTGTCTGGCTGGTGAGCTCCAAGGATCCTTTGATCTCTGCCTCCCCAGTGCTAAGATGGTGAACATGCACCACACACCCAACTCTTTTTTTTTTTTTTGGATAGGCAAGCACTCTACCACTGAGCTAAATCCCCAACCCCATACCTAACTTTTTAAAAAATGGTTTCTGGTGTTCAAATTCAGGTTCTCTTGCTTGAAAGGTGTACACTTTACAAACTGAGCCCCTGTTATTACTTAATTCTACCTACAAACCTTTTCCTTTATATTTTGTCTAAAGTACAACAATAACAAGGCTCACAATAAGAAATCATTTAAGAGCCATGTCTGAGAACACAATTTTATAATCTCTTGGCATCACCAAGCAGGAATGTCCTTGCATGGTTTACTTCACATTGGGTTTTATGACCTCTTCTGTCATTCAAGGACAAGGTCCCCTTGAAGGTCAGTGGCTTTTTACAGTAGCGTTCTTGGTGTCCTCCCATTTTGCCAAATCACATGTTGATCATCTTCCCTGACCTTAAATCTAGTGCAAATGGACATTCCAAGAGTTCTGAAAAATCACCTGGCCTGAACTCAAAGGCCCTATTTCTCATTTGGAGATATGGTTAGTGCTTTTATGGTATGCTTTAATGTGATAGCCCACTATATTCCAGGCTCAGCACTCACATTTCCAATATACAGCCACATCCTTAGAAAAAGGCAGCCTGTGGGGAGGATTGGATAAGAAGTGTTATAGTGTCAGACAGTTCATGAGGAGCAGGATTCCCACAAGAGCACAGTGCTCTCCATATCATTTTGGATCCGAGTTCAAATGCGAGCCTAGACAGAGGAGGTATTTTTTGCAGAGGATCCTCAGGGGAGCACTGAAGATGAGCTAGGCTGTCCTCAAACAAAGAAAACTTAAGCATACAAGAAAAGACATAGAAGAGAAAGGGCTCATCAGGTCAGGGAATAAACATTAAAGCAAGTGTGGGGAAATGGCTTTCCACACTTCTAAGAAGTGGAAAAGGGGAATGTTTGTAATGAGCCTAAAAATGCAGACTCAAATATCCTCATAGAAGTCATGGAACAAGAGGGTTAGAAGAATGAGGTGGCCATATTAGATACCTTAGTGCAGTTTAGGGAAATGAGGACCAGGCTGATAGTTCTAGATTCAGTCAATGCATAATCTCAAGTATTCCAGGGAATCCTTCCCATTGTAGGTGGAAGCAGAAGCCAGATGGGTATGGCTTCAGAAGTGAACAGGAAGATGCATAAGCCACTTGACAGAACAGCCATTCAAGAAGGCAGGTACTTGAGCCAAAAGAATGATGGGTCCTTGGCTTAGAGGCAAGGTAAGAGTCTGGAAGCAACTTTTCAAGTGGCATTTTATTGGAGGATAGGCCACAGAGGATGTGTGGGTTGATTGAGAGCAGGCACCAGTGTACTGGAAGCAAGGGAGACCAAAATACTGTCAGGGGCACTGTACTTTGCTTGTTACTGTGTCTCTTGAGTATGGCTCTTTCCATTGGGTGGAAGACATTTATCCTGGAGTTAATGTCTTCCTTAACATGGAGAGAAGAAATGATGGAGAGTGGATATGGATAACTTTGAAGGAGAGAGAGAGAGAGAGAGAGAGAGAGAGAGAGAGAGAGAGAGAGAGAGAAACAGAGAGAGAGACAGAGACAGAGAGACAGAGACAGAGACAAAGACAGAGACAGAGACAAAGACAGAGACAGAAAGAGAGAGAGAGAAGTATGAAAACCTGGCAGTCTTTTTCCCCCAATAAAGAGCAGAAGGAATGTGTGTACAGAGAATAAGGGGAATGGAGGCAGAATTGACAGAGATGAAAATTAAGCAGAAAGACAGAGCTGCTGATATGATGCCTCTGGGACATGCTGACCAACCAGTGAGACCCTTCAGCAAACACACCCAGAGAGACTTAGTATCCAGGGAGAGGTGTAGGAAGACCCCTCCCCCCTAATAACGTCAACAGCATTGATTGGCATGGCTTTTTTCGGTCACTGCCTGTGCATACATCCCAGACACTGAGTTATTTGAACATCCTCAAAATGAGTAGGGGTGTGTCTACATGGCACACACGAGGAAACTCAAGGCAGCTGCTGTTTAGGTTACTTTTCTCATTGATGACAAACACCCAACAGGAAGCAGCTTGCAGGAGAAGAGGTTTCTTTTGGTTCACAGTCTGAGAGGCTGCAGTCCAACATGGTAAAGAAGGTGTGGTGGAGGAGCTTGTGCCTTGGTGGCAAGAAGAGTGGCTGGGATTCATTTTATCTCTATGGACCAAGTCACACACCATCTAGAGTTCACAGCCTCCCCAACAGCAAGCCCAGCTGGGAACCAAGCATTCAGTACTGGAGTCTGCAGGTGTCATTTCACATTTAAGCCATAACAGGCTACCCAAGGAACAGAGCCTAGCAGGTGCTGAAAGTTGGGCAGATGATGCTCGTCCTTCCTTGTGCTCCCCAATAGAATGAGAGTAAAGAATGAGTCTTACAACTCTTTTGAGATAGCAGAAGGGAAGACCTGGTATATGAGAGGCCACTGACATTCACCTGCTGCACACACAGCCCTGAATATTCACTACTCATTGTGACCTTTGATGGTGTGTTTATAACTCGTTCTAAGTGCTACAAGAAACAAGTGTCAACAAGGACAAACTCAGAGACTAAGCCAAATGGAAGTGTCAATCCTGAGTCTCCAGAAGCCCCTTAGCCCATGAACTTCCTTTAAAAGGATGTTGGGGAATGGGCAGTGAGAAGCTGTGGAATTTGCCTTTGTACTCTAGATGAAAATGGGCTCTAGGGGCTGGGGAGATGGCTCAGCAGTTGAAAGTGCTTGCTGATCTTCCAGAGGACCTGAGTTAAATTCCCAGCATGTACATTAAGAGGCTCACAACCACCTTTAATTCTAGATCCAGGGGAGCCAACACTCCCTTCTAGCCTCCGTGAGCTCCTTCACTTATGTGTAACACACACACAAAGGCAAAAAATGGGCGGTTACTGGGAGGACTTGAGGATATGCCATTGGCACAATTGAATTGGGACATTGTGGTCTGAATGTGAGGTGCTCCCCACAGGCTCATGTGTTTGAATACTTGGCTCCCAGCTGGTGGCACTGTTGATGGAGCCTTTAGTAGGTGGGACATTGCTGGAAGAAATGGATCTCTGGGGTGGGTCTCAGGATTTTGTAGGCAGGCCTTCCTTCCTATCTGCTGTCTGCTACCTGAGTTCAGTGGCAATGTGACCAGCTGCTTCCTATCCCTGCTTCATACTTTCCCATCATAGTGGACTGTATTCTCTCTATAAGCCAAATGAAAGCTTTGCACCTTCAAGTGCTTCTTGTCATGTATCTGTTCACCAACAAGCAAACTACCACAGGAAGAAGGGTGTGTTTGAGGAAGAGGAGCAGTGATAACCAGAGCCGGCTTCTACTAGTGTGTGAGCACATGGGGAGCACTGCACACGTCTTCTGTGTACGTCATCACTTTATCCTCCCAGGAGTCCTATGAGGCCAGCATTGCTATCGTCCCTATTTTACAGACAAGCAGACCACAGTTCAGCATAGTTCATTCGGAGAGCTAATAGGAGCCAAGTCAGGGTCACGTCGATGACTGTCAGGCTCCAGCAGGGTGCCTGGAAAGCAAGGTCAGAAGTCACCCAATTGCTTCAGGAGCCAAGGCTCCTTCTTGGGACACTGACAGAAAGCCTAGTCGCTCCACTTCTAAACTCTCTCTTCTGAGGTCAACCTTTCTAAAGGCCAGTCATCCTGGCTGACTCTGTGCTAAGACTTCCTGAGTACGCTGTGATCACAAAACCCGCTCGCGCACCATCAATTATGTCCTATGGTTTTGACACCATTTATTTCCATAGCATTATACATTCCAACCTCCTGACTATTTACGATCAAAAGATCTGCTCCCAGGCACATATAACTGCAGCTCACAGAGTCAGTCCTCCAAATGAGGCCCAGCAGTGGAGGTGCTGGCCTGTCATCCTCTGTAATGGTGCATAATTTCAAGGCTTCAGCATGCTTTATCAATGGCAAAGGGAGATGTGCATCCACTCAGGTAGCATGGCTTTCATGGAGAAGAAGCAAGAAGGCTGTGGAAGTGATGATAGATGGGGAGTGCTGGGATGTTAGAAATTGTCTAAGAGGTGGGGAGGTAAATTTCTTGATTCTGAAAACTTACATAGAAGAATAGATTTGCAAGGTGTCAGGGAGAATGAAGAGAATCCATTTAGGGATACAGAACACCAAAGAAAAGAACAGACATCCTAGCTCAAGCTGGGGAAAAGTAAGATGGGCTGGGGCTGGAAGCCAAGTGGGCTGGGTTTCTCGGGTAGCAGAGTGCACAGCATATTTGTAATGAGTGGACTTCTCAGGGACCTGCATTGCTCAACAAACTTAAAGTGCAGGTTGTTGCTGCTCCTTAGGGCACTGGTGACTTAACATGAGTCACACACTGTTTTTCGGCTCTTGAGGAGCCTGTGATATAGAAGACTCACAGATGGACAGACAGGTGTCTTCAGGTAAGTTACAACAGAGGTGGGCACTCGGGTATGAAAGGCTGATCACCTAGAAGACATTTAAGTTCCTTAGGAGGCCTGAAGAGGCTTTGGGTGTGATGGGCCTTTCTGTCCTCCACTCACCTCACCCATATGACCTATTCAAGGGCAAACAAACAAACAAACAAACAAACACCCCAACCAACCAAACAAACAAAAAACATTGAGAGCCACACACCTGCTTAAATACTCTGTGGAATGTTTTCATAACTAGAAATAGCTTTCATATCATTGGTTTTGCTTATTTATTGAAACATGGTCTCTGTACCATAATCTGGTCTTGAACTCTATGTAGCCCAGGAAATCCTGAAACTCATGGTGTTCCTGCCTCAGCCTTCCCAGTGCTAACATTTCAGGCATATCTATCATGCTTGGCTTTGAAGACATTTTTATATGGAGCAAAGAGATTTCTTTGGTTAGCTGTGTATGTGAGTGAATGTCAGTGGGATAGCAGTAGAGAGATGAAGGTCTACCTGGACATGTGGGTGAAAGACATTGAAGGTTTATCTTCCTGGTGCTGGTCTCTTCCCAATGGTGGCTGCAATGGTGACAATGAAAACAGACAACATGTCTGGAGCATCCAGATTTCCATGCTAAGCATTTTATATGGATTACCTCTTTTATTCTTTCCAACAGACTTGGGAGAGTATTGCTATAACCTTCATTTAATGGACGATAAAGCCAAGGCTCAGAAGAGTTTATGGATCTATCCAAGGCCATACGGCTGTGGGCAAAGTTAGTATTTGACTCCACGCACTTTGCTTCCTGAACAAGCTGAGATAGGAGGAGTGGGCTTGCAAGGCCCTGTGGGTAGAAGTCTGCATTGCTCAGCACAAACTCCTCATGATGAACGATGCTGACATGCTTGGGGGAAGCTGGTGACTGTGGCTGATGCTCTGCAGTAATGTTCCTTGACTTGAGGTTCGCATTCCTCTTCTCTCACCAGAATGACAATTAGGAGTGAGGGGAAAAAAGAGTTATTGCTATACTGGCTTCCTCTATTGAGCTATGAATAAATGATGATGGCTGTGAAATAGTGTGATGTTTGGATCATTTCTGGTAAATTAAAAAAAAAAAACTAGAAATTGAATAAAGTGGTAATCCATGCAGACATTTAAATAAGAGGAGTGAAACAGAATTTGAAAACTCTTTTAGTTCCTTCTGGGCTCGTCATTCTAATATAATTAGTTTGCAAAAAATATTAATTAATACTCAGATATCTGACATGTTTTACATGTTGATTTGAAACATGTTAATAACATCTTGTGCTTTGTCCCTGGGCCGGTTACAGCAGTTGCCCAGGTTGGAGTTCTTGGGCATGGGCAGCCAGCAGTGGGTAAAGAGCGAGCTGCTAGTATAGAATCTGAGTTTGGATCCTGGAACCCACAGAAAAGCCGGGTGTGGCGGGGAAAGTGCAGAATCCCAGTGTTGTTGGGGAGGAGATAGGAGGATTCTGGATGACTTACAGCCAGATAGTCTTAACAGCAATGATGAGGATCAGTTAGAGTCCCCTTTCAGGAATAAGTTGGAGAAGCAATTGAGGCAGACGTCCAGTGTTAACCTCTGGCCTCCACATGTGCCAGCATGAACAAGTGTACCCCAATACACATGCTATTGTGAAGTGTCCACTAGAGAAGACTGCTCAGACACTGGTTCTTGCCAATAGGAAGTCTTTTTTATTAGCCAGCTGGCTACTACATTAGTCATTCTGGACCTGAGTGCAGTCCTGAGCCTGTCTCAGGGTGAGCTTTTAAGCACAAAATCCACATCCTGGGTTGACACAGCTCAGTTAGCAAGAAGAGTTAGCCAGAAGCAGAACTACAGAAGCCAAAAAGCAAGGTTAGTACATTTAAGGACTTTCCCAGAACTATGGACTTTGATGGATCAGGTCTTTATTCTCCTTTTGGCAGGTGGTAATGCCTATGTGCTGGGTTCTGAGACCTGAATGGTACTTCCATCATGGTGTCAGTTGTGCTAAGGTCTGGGGGCCCATTACAATGCAAGTACCCAAAGATGAGCAGCCAATGGGAAGCCCCCTAGAAGCTCAGAGCCTGTTGCATCTCTGGAGAGCAAACAGCAAGCTTCTGGCTTTAGCTAACCTGGGCTGTGACAGAAAGTGTAGTGTCTTAAGAGGCCTTCCTCTGTTCTGTCCTGGTGGGTGAGCCAAGGTGGTTTTTGGAGTCTGTAGAGACTGTGCTGAGAGTCAGGCTTCTTCTGCAGCCTTTGGACCTGGCAGGTATATGGCAGGCTCTTGCTGGTCTCCACGTGTGTCTTATGGGAGATCTAGAGATCTGGCTATTGCATTCTGAAGGGGGCTGTTTGTTTCTATGTTTCATTATTTAACTATTTTTTTTGTGATACTGCTTCTTGAAGGATGTGAACACATGTCTACTCACCCCATAAGGCACTAATGAAAGACCAAAATAATACCACCAAAGTCCAACTTGGTGAACCAGTGAGTTTATTGGTATTGCTTATAGGAGTATGGGTGAGGCTGCATCATCTAAAACCCACCCCAGCATTGGTGATGGTTCACAAAACCTGGCAGCCTGGAGCTCACTGAAAGAATTTGCAGGCATCTCAGCAGGTTAGAGAGTGCCTCTCCTAGGCATCTCAGATGGCCTCTCACTCTCAACATCCTTTCTGATTAGAAATCCTTGAGCAGGGAGGGAATTTGTTCATCTGGTCAGTCTCAGAGACTTTCTCAGACTTTTCAGTTGTTTACTTCCTGATCATGAAGGGAATTCTCTTTAGAATTTCTTTCTTTAAAAAGTGTCCTTTTAGAACTCTGAGTCTTACAGAGGTTTCCTCCATGATGCAATGTTTTAGTTGGGAGGAAATTGCTGTACTAATATTAAGAGAAGCTAAGCCAGGCGGTGGTGGCACATGCCTTTAATTCCAGCACTTGGGAAGCAGAAGCAGGCAGATCTCTGAGTTTGAAGCTATCCTGGTTTACAGAGTAAGTTCTAGGACAGCCAGGGCTATACAGAGAAACTGTCATAAAAAACCAAGAGAGACAGAGAGAGAGAGAGAGAGAGAGAGAGAGAGAGAGAGAGAGAGAGAGAGAGAAAGGAGCTAGGCTATGCTGAAGTCATATATTCTCTAAAGTCCTAGTGTTCCACCAGTGGAAGTCTGTTTTTGACTCACATTGCATGCTCACTGAGGCTTGGAAGACTCCACATAGTGGCTTTTCTTGTGTGCCAATCAGTCAGTCAGTGAGCACAGAGTGCTTCTACCCCAGATGCTGCTGTGTTAACTCACACCTCCAGCATTAACGCGGAGAAGACAGAAAGAGATTGGGGATTCTCTATTGAAATTTCATCAGCTCTACACATAGAGATGCCATTTCCTTCCACACACCACAAACTGGAATGTATCACCTAAGTCAGGGCATCTAAGGATGTGGGGGGGCATATAAATATTCCACAGGAATGGGACATCTAGCACAGCATGGGGAAGAGAGTTGTGACAATGATGACAGGGGTCACCCTGCTCTCATCCTTATGCTTCATCAAGCCCTACCCTGAGCTTGCTTGCCAGGATTCTGATAGGCAACTTAAATGATGTAGCTTGTCTCATCTCACTTCTTTCCACTCTAAAGCTAAGGCATTGGTGGTTCAAGTAGGTGACACTATTTTTCCACAGTGGCATGGTTAGTAAGGGACACAGTAAGGATTCCATCCATGTCTGTATTAAGTGGCTTCACTGTTGGTGGCTTCCCTCTTGTAGCATTCTGGAAGGAGTGACAGATGAGCAATGCTTTCAGCTTACTCATGAAGATTCAGAGGAAGAGAGTTGATAAATTCGGAAAGACGACAGGGTGGCTCCTCTACAGTGTTGCAGAATCTGTTTTTTTTTTTTTTTTTTTTTCCAGCTAGCAGATCATGTGATTCATATTAGAAGCATAATAACCTACAGAGGTCTTAGGAAGAACAACATTGAATCGTCTTCATGGATGAAATATCAGAAAATAATAGGAAGCTAAGAAAGGAAGAAAGAAAGCCACTGTAGGACACTTTAGCAACCACCAACAAACCTTCAGACTTAGACTGAGTCGCTTGTAGATGAGATTGAGGGTCCTCAAGACACCAGGTGACCAAGCTTGTTAAGCTCTTATGATGCTCTTGGGCACCTGGGAGACATGTGCCTCTCACTCCAGGATCAATTTTTTTTTAAGCTGAACATCTTCCAGGGGAAGAAAAACCATCCAAGAATATGTGGGCAGCACAAATTGGTCTTGATGGGTTGAAAACACAGGGGGCGGGGAGGGAGTAGACACAAAATTAGGGCATGTGGAAGTGGGTAGGTCTAGGAAGAATTGGGGAAAGGAGTAAAATATGATCAAACACATTGTGTGAAACTCTTGAGTAACTAATAAAAATAAATAACAAATTAAAAAGGAAACAAAACAACACCGAAAACCGGTAACACAATGCCGGTGAGATGGTGACGGCCCAGAGGGTAAAAGCACTTGCCACAGAAGCCTGGGGATGTGAGAACCCCCAGAAAGGGGACACAGCTACACTCTTCCCTGGTCCTGGAACCCCTGCGGTGAAATGGGAGGTGGAGACAGGCGGTTTCTGTAAGCTCTTGGGCCAGCAAGCCCGGAGTGCTCAGAGGAGTGGAAAGAAGGGAGGCCCTTCCACGACAAGATGGAGGGAAAGGGCCAGCTGCTGAAAGTTATTATTGACCTTCACAGGTGTGTGCTGTAGCAGTATGTCCCCTACACACTACTGATAAAATTAATGTACAAAGACGTAGTACTAAATACTAAGGATCACCAAGGAAACCAGACTGAAATCTGTTTAGTAGAAGAGTAAAAAAAAAAAAATCAGTGAATCTTTATTTCCTTTATTAACACATTAAGCAAGCAGGTCTAGTAATTACCATGATTTGGAAGTAGCAATAAGCATTATGATATTTGGAGAGATCTTTGATAATTATAATGTAGTGTGACTTAAAAATAATCTGTTATTTCTGTTGTTGACAGTCAGAGGTGGCAGTAACGTGCCTGTGACTCTGTTGTTCCCATGTGTGATTAAAGGGAATCTTAAAAGTAAAGTTCTTATTTTATTTTATTTGAGTGCATGGATCTAATGAATTTTACTTGGTGGCACACTGGGGGGTCTTGGGTTGCCAGTGAAGAACCTTGGCTCTGGATTGGTTCCTTGCTCTTCTTGAATTAAAGTCTAGAACTGAGTCCAAGGTCAAATGATTGAAAAGGTAAAGTCTGGCCTTATTGTGTTCATTCATTTTTTCTTAATTGCTCTCATAATATCCTCTATGACTGTTTGAGAGGACTAGAGTTAAGCTCAATCTCTGAAGTGCTGACATGCAAACATTAGGAACTCAGTTTGAGTTACAAATCCACATTAAAACAAAACAACCAAAACTTAGGTGTGATCGTGTGACTTATAACCCCAACACTGAGTAGGTGGAGACGGACAGATGCCTGAGACTGACTGGCTGTCCAATTGAGAAATCAGTGAGCTCCAGGCCAATGAGAAACCTTTTCTCAAAAAACCAAGATAGAGGGCACCTGAGAAAGGTATCTGAGTGAGGTTAAACACACACACACACACACACACACACACACACACACACACACACACACACAGAGAGAGAGAGAGAGAGAGAGAGAGAGAGAGAGAGAGAGAGAGAGAGAGAGAGATACTTAAGTAGAACAGGCCCTCAGACATTAGCGCAACTGATGCCATGTTTGAGGCACTATGCTGACCATAGCACCCAGCATGTAGGCCCCAACACCTGCCAAAATGGGAGCAAGGCCAATCTACTGAAGGCCTAGTCCGTAGTTCCAGGATCCAGGAAAGCCCCTGGGTACACTAGCCTTGCTTTTGTAGCTTCACTTTCTGCAGTTGCAGTTTCACCTCTCACCAACTGTTCTTGCTCAATGAAAAGTGGCAACCAGGATGTGGATTTTGTGCACAAAAGACAAAAACAGGTAAAGCTCATGGCTGCATGACGTGGGCAAGTTCCCTGTGCAGCTGTAGGTCAGCAAGACAGACTGTCTATTTGCCTTTAAGAGTGTCCATGTGCTCTGGCCGGAGTTACCTCACACCAAAAGTTAATATGTTTTTTATTTTATTTTATTTTTATTATTATATTTGTGTTTTAATTTTACACATCAGCCATGGGTTCCCCCATCCTCACCCCTCCCGCCCCCACCCCCACCTTCCCCCCAGCCCCTTCCCTCCATTCCCATCTCCTCCAGGGCCAAGACTCCCCTGGGGATTCATTTAGAACTGGTAGATTTAGTACAGGCAGGTCCAGTCCCCTCCTTCCAGGCTGAGCATGTGTCCCTGTGTAAGCCCCAGGTTCCAAACAGCCAGTTCATGCACCAAGGACAGGTCCAGGTCCCACTGCCTGGATGCCTCCCAAACAGATCAAGCTATTTTTAATACTGAGGTTAGTCTTTACAAAGTCCTTGTGGGGTTTGTTGCTATGAATTTAGGAGAAGTAGTTGTGATGGTCAGCACTTATGTACACTGATTCTGACCCAGACGGTCCACAAAGCACATTTTAGATACCAAAACTGTCACCATAATAGCATCAGCAGTGATAACAGCAGTGCCTTGCTTAGGCTTCCCCATCTCCAAGTGTTCTAGGCTTATACATGATGCCTGTTTCTCCTATTAGTGTATTCCTCTCAGTTGTTTGCACTGTATGGGATGGGGAACCTGCACAGGTAAAGGGAATTGTCTGCAGCCTGCATTATTCAACAAAAAGATGGAGCAGCAGATTGTGAGGATGGTTCATCTATGGCAAAGGTATGTAGGTGACGCATAGAAAGATCCTGTATCACTGTGTCTACCTTCCTTTGGCCAGAGCCCTGTCTTGCGTCCTTGCAAACTCCAGGGCAGACTGGGATGGGAAATGTAGCCCAGCTGTATCCCAATAGGGGGACAAAGAGTGGTTTTGGTGACTCACACACATCTCTAAGACATACTTCCTGTGTAAGGCCTTGGGAATGGGAAAGAGTTTTGTGACATGCTGTCTTCGGGACATGCCATGGATATTGTACTCATGAACTCACACAGCAGCTTTGGTCAATTGCACAAGGTCAAACTGGCCAATAATTCCAACTTGAATGAGGGAGGGCCTTATGAGGCTCCCCTTCTAAACTGAAGGGCTCTTGACAACTGAGGGATACTGGGAGAAGTTTTCTTCCAAAGTGTGGATTCTGGGAAGTTGCTTGTACTCCTGAAAGAGGCAGTGATTCAGTTGGCTATTCAAAAAACAATAAAAGGGGACATGAAGGTGGGGAACCAAGGGCAGTGAGAGGGGAGAGGTGGGGGTGTATAGATCAGGATCATATACATATGAAAATTTCAAAGAATAAAAATAGTTTTCAAAGGCATGTTTCATGATCAAAGTCAATCTTCAGCCATTTAGGAGGCCTTCACTCTGCATCCTACAGCATCCCAGCCCCAGCACAGCATGGTACTGAGACTTACACTTCAGCCTCCCTCCTCAGAGGCACAAATTGCCAATGCTTTCCTCTGGGGAGGCCTGAGACTGAATTTGACACAAATACATTACTGCAAATTAGAGAATGTGAAAAATCGCACGCTGTGGGGATTTGGACTCTGGGTCTATTTTTATAAGCCACAGAGAGGCTGCAAATGAAATATTGTCAAACAGAAAACAGATTAAAATATATAATGGTTTATTACTATATGTTTAAATGAATATTTAAAGTGTAGCCCTAGATTTTTTTCTTTTTAAGGAAATTGGAAAGTAGTTATCGGCTTTTTCCCACTCTGTTTGATTTGTAGTTTCAATTTGAGAGATTTGGCCAGCCCTTGCATTAGAATCTTCTGCATAAAGCCTTTAGAAGTGGCCACTGCATTGTCATGGAATTAGGTCCATAGGGCAAGAGAAGTAGATCCTCGAATTATCTGCTATATGACACCACCAGCCATAAATCTTTCTGTTCTTAGAATCTGTGAGCTTATACTGAGTCTCAGCCTGTCTCTACTGTTCAGGGTGTGTGGGGGCAGGAGCAACAGAACACAAGCCGCTCAGCACTAAATGCTCACTCATTTAAAAACACACTGGCATTTCTGATCTCTTTTTAAAATATGTGCACATGGAAAAGAGCCACTCTTGGGGAGGAAGAGAAAATAAACCAATATACAATAAGACAGCGCCACAAATATCATGCAGTCTGTCTTAGTTACTTTTCCTGTTGTAGAGATAAAAATATTCTAACAAAAGACACTGAATGGGGAAAGGGTTTATTTCAGTTCACAGTCTTTGGGTACAATCTGTTATAGTGGGAAATGAAGGCTGCAGGGTCTCAAAGCAGCTGGACACCCACAATCAGGAAGCAGAGGGCTGCATGCCTGTTAGTGTTCACCTTGCTGTCCTCACTTTATACAGTCCAGGGTCCCCTAGTCAAGCAATGGTCCCAGCTACAACTAAAAGGGGTCATTTCACATCAATTACCATAATCAGTGTAGTCCCCGGAGGTATGTACTGGAGACCCATTTTCCAGGTGAACACAGCATCTGTCAAGTTGACAATTTGCACTGCTCCTCTGTCTCTGATACTTGTTTTCCTCAAATTCTACCAGTATTAATGAGGCTGCTGGGTAAGTTGTGAGGGTAATCTGTGTCTTGGAATCCCATCCAAGCATATTGGTGTGTAAACTGTTCCTGTAATGTGCAATCCCTGCTATAAACGATAAGCACCCATGGTCCTGACGCTGGGATCCTCTGATGACTAGGAGTAAGAGCTGTAATCATAGGGTCTCTGTGCTTGAGGAGCCTGCAGGAGTTCCTGTCTGCTGGAGGTGGCACTGTGCCTAACTAATGGGGTTTCTGTTGCTACCTCCCATTCTCTCTTCCCTTCTTTCTTGCTTCATGTGCAGCATCTGTCGCCTATGAAAGTTAGGTGGGAAAGTCACTTTGGCTAGTGCCATTTCTGTTTGCCTTCAAACTCACATCTTGAACTTCTTATGACATGTTTTACTTTCCCATGTTCCCATGAGCTAATGCTTTAAATAATATGGCTAGGAAGTAGCAACCTTGATGTTTCATCTCCTGAGGGACAATACATAATCTGACTGATGAGTCACAATGAAGAGAGATGTGTTAAGAGTGTGACCTCTGAGATGATAGTGTCCTGGGTGATTTAGGGTCCTCTCGTGACTTACTGTGCCAGCTTGCGACACCTCATTTTCTTATCTACAGTGTGGGGGTGATCATGCCATGATATAATTCTCTTAGAGTAGGGATTGAATGAAAGAAGGCAGTTACCGCGTTGGTCACACTGGTTGCCACATGCCAAGTTGTTGGCGAGTGATACCTTAAAACCCAAGCAACATTTGGGGTAGTGCCCTGAAGATCACTTTCCCCTCTCTGCCTTCTTCACAAGGGATGCAGATGAGTAGATAGTGCATGCAAATGAGCAGATGAGTGAGGATGACAGTGAATTTGGGAGTCCAGCTCCCCAGACTAATTTGAGCCTTCCAGATCTTTGCTTAGTGTCCAGTGGCAGAGACAGCTGTGAATTTCCTCCAAACCCGTTTTCTTCATCCCCCTTAGGTACACAGCTAGAGTACATTTCCCAGCTTCTTTTGCAATTGTGGGATCATGTGACTGAGTTTTGTCCAACAGAGTATTTACAGGAGCCATGGAAGACTCTTTTAATTTCACTTAAAAATGTTTCCCACAGGATAATCAACTGTAGCTCTCCTGTACCCTCTTTGGCTTGAATTAAGTAGATTCAGCAGTTCATCTCTTTTTACATGTTCCTTTTTAATATAATTCTTTGCATTCTGTGTTAATTTTGTTCTCTGACAAGTTCACACATGTAGATAATGCATTCTGGTTAGTCTTTAACCCCACCCACACACACACCTTCTCTTATCCCCTCACCCCCCTCAACCTCTTTCCTCCCTGCTAGTCCTTTTCCCAGATGGGGGATTTATACTTTAGGGTGTGTATGTGTTCAAACACTCATACATGTGGGTTTGCATTTTCTGTTCCCCTCATTGCTTCTCTTGTCCCCTCACTCCTGTGGAGCACACGCTTCTTCCCACCTAGTCTCTGCTCTCCATTTTGCTTTCCTATCATCCTTTTCTGTTTTTGTAATGACCCAATGATTTTCTTACAGGAGTATGGGTGAGGAGTTATGTGAGCTCAGTACTGAAGAAAATGTCTTTCCTTCTTCCAACAACATCAACTTGTCTGTAAATTGTCAGGGAGGAATAGGGCCTCATGGGGCCCTTCCCCAAACTTACTTTATACTGCCTGTCCATCTTCAGGGAGGGATGAGGCCTCATCAGCCCCTCTCTTCTCCAGCACAGGATGTTGATAGGCCCAATCTTGTGCAGGTCTGGCAGGTATCTAATCCCAGCTGCTAAGGGTTTGAGGTGCAGTGGCCACATCATGCCTGGAGAACTGTGTTCTGTGAGATGCTATCCCTTCCTTTGGCTCCTGGATTCTTTCTGATCCTCTTCCATGAGAAAGCTTCTCTTGCTGTACTCTTGCCTCCGTTGCCTGGTAAATTTGTAACCTAATGGGTAGAGGAAGAAAAAGTAGTTGAGCAGCTCCTTACAGGAGGCTGTGTTGGGACACATGGTCCCTGACAGCACAGTGTATCTCTGGATTAGGAAGAAAATCCTTCCCCATTTTGCTAGGCTATTGTGGGCCCGGGATCTCAGTAGCCTCACCCACAAATCAGTAGGGATGGGGTGTGAGGAAACACTTGTTTCAAGAGGTAAGGTAACTGGGGACCACTGTTACAAGAGCCTGCACGCCACGTTTCAGTCACTCTTGATCTTACACAGACTGCTTGCTGAGGCAGATGCTGCCTGGGTCCCTCATGGATGAGCATTCTCCAAACAGAGAAGCTTCCAGACCTTTCCATCTCTCCCACTTCTGAGGGGAGGGTGGCAGCTGCAGTGTACTGGGCTGCAGCAGGTTTCCTGCGGAGTTGCTCTCCACCCACGCAGAGGTCTGCCACTGTAGAGAGACTTCATACATCATTAGAGAGATGTCACATGCATCGACATAACACCTTGTTCTTACCCAGAATGTCACAGTAGACTCTACAGGCTGTAAAAAATCATATTCAAATATGACCACATCCCCCCTTAAATCATCCATTCTGCCGTCAGATGCCCCCACAGGGAAGTTGCTAGTGAAATAACAACACAGAAGGTTAAGAAAAGCATCGGAAAAATGTTAGCTTAAAATGTGAACTTTTGCAACCTGTGCCAAGGGAACAGAATCAGAGAGGGTGCAGAAAGAGGCATCATACCCAGAATTTTAAAAGATCTCTTTTCTATCCTCAAAGTGATGCTTGGAGTGTTTGGGGCACAGCTGAGGGCCCCAGACGATGCCTGTCTTATTTTGAGTTTTCAACTCTCTTCAATTGCAGAATCTTTTCTGTGCTAATGTTTCCCAGGGAAACTCTTTCTGAAAGCTCAAATAAGGCAGTGCATTGTATTTACCCATTGATGCTGGAGACAGGCGGTGATTTTCTTTCTTATGGATTCATCAATAAGCATTCACTCATGGGATATCTGCTGGGTGCCAGCATTCTGATGGTTTCTGGAGTGCCTTATCTGAACTCTTCTGTTTAGTAGCTGGGTTACACAAGATAAGTTAACTCACATCTCTGTGTCCCTATTTCCTGGTCTGTAACATAGCCCTGGTAGATGGACATGAGGGCTAAGTATGTGGATCCATTTTAAGTACTCAGCCCAGGGCACAGGCAGGCCTTACTATATTGTTATCATAAGTTATAATAGAAGTTCTGGGAGATGGAAATAACTCTTGTTGACACGTGCTTCTGGAATTGTGGGGGTGCTTCTTCTCTTCATGGGCTATTAGGGTTCACAGTAGCTGTTTTCATTATCATAAAACTGCCATCTGGTCACCTTGTGTGTAAGAAAAACATTGGGATGCTAACTGGAGTATGATTCATTATTCAAGTCATCCATCCATCCATCCATCCATCCATCCATCCATCCATCCATCTATCCATCCATCCACTGACCAGCTGTTTGCATAAACTAAGGTTTCTCAAGGTCATTGTTGTAGAGATTGTGGTCAAGCCATTCTTTGGTGCAGGAGACCACCCTGCACCATAGTGTTGAGCAGTCTCCCTGGCTTCTCCCCACCAGTTACACAAAGATACACTTTTCCCAACCTAGTTCGTTAAAACCTGATTTTAGGAAACTGCCACGTGTCAGCTAGGGAAGGTAAGCCTGTCCGAGCTTCATGGACAATGAATATCCTAAGAAGCCTCCAGAGATTACTTCATTCAAGATCTTTTGTTTTACAGAACACCCTTCCCCCATGGAAGTGAGCACAATCAGATCACAGTTACCTCATTGGAGAGTCCAAGCTTGTTACCAAGCACTGCCACATGGGATCATTAAAAAGTATAGAGAGTTGAGTTGGTGGAATACCTTTAATTCAAGTGAATGGAGAAGCTGAAGAAAGGGCACCACAAGTTCAAGGTCTGTGTGAGCTACAGGTAGAGTTCAAGTATGGACTGGGCAGCTTAATGAAACTCTGTCTCTAAAGAAAAAGTGAAACAGAGATCAAGCTAGGGATGAAGCTCAGTTGTCAGTGTGCTTGTCTGGCATGCACAAAGCCCTGGGTGCAATCCCCAGCACCACATACACCAGGTGTGTTAGTGTACATTTGCAATCCCAGCATTGGAGAGATGGAGACAAGAGGATCTGTAGTCCAAGGTCACCCTGGTCATACATACTGAGTATGGGGCCAGCCTGGGCTACATAAGAGCCTGTTTCAAACAAAACAAAATGAGATTTAGAGATGTTGCTTTAGGGTGAAATACTTGCCTCAAATGCAGCCAACTTCAAACAAGAAAACAAAACAAAACAAAAGGCAGGGGATATCCCTGGAGTGATCCATTCTACAGTATTTGTCACTCACTTCAGGAGTCTAATATGACCCCATAGGTACAGATTCCCATCTCTTATAGACTATGTGACTCCTTCTGTTGCTTTGCTTGGCTGGGTCTTGATTTCTCCATCTGTGAAATGTGAATTCACCAAGATCTTCTTACATCCAATAGTAACAAGCAGTGATAGAATGTGTTCAAGTCTCTTAGAGGAATGCCAGCACAGCACACATCAACAATAAGTCATTATTATTGGGAATCAAGCTGGCTGTACATCAAGTTTGGCTCTGCTACCTTTCCACCCTCTGATGAGCTCCTCTTTGGCCTTCAGAAAAACAAAGTCCCTTATCTTGCTCTCCTGTTTGATGGACAGGTATCTCTGATATGAGGCAGAGATAGAAGCCAAAGGCACTTGAGGAACATGGGTAGGGCTGCCCCTCCCATGACTGCAATGTGCTTTGGGGCAGAGGGATGCCTCTAGCTTGAGGTTCTTTGTGCTATTTCCCCCAAACAAGTGCCTTTCTTGCCAAGCCATCATTCCTGTGCAACACTTTAATTTACATCTTTTAATAACTTCGGTTGCCATGGAAGCACTGGAATTCAGTTTTAAAATAGACAAACTAATTGTTTCAGTCAGTTTGGGTATTTGCTGTCAAGGAAACAGCCAACATTTCCCCATCACCATGAGCCCACTTAATTGGATGCATGAGGAGGTAAAATTGTAGAGGGGGCCCTGCCCACCTCACTGCCAGGTGGGGAGTAAGGGACGACATCAGTTATGAGTGGGGTGAGTCTTCCAGCTTGGCTCCATGCCTAAGAAGGGTAGGATCTGGATTAATGTGGGGTTCTCAGTTGAGTAAAATGTGAGTGCATTAGAGAAGAGCAACAGGGAAAGGTGATTCTTGAGTTGTGCTGGGATGAGGCAAAGAGCTCTGATATCTGAAAACCAGATGGAACCAGATGTTGCTCATGACTGCAGATCATACTCCATAGTCATCATCCCATCCCAAGGGATTCTGGGAATGGCACACATTGGCACAAGGCTGGAGGCGGCTTCCTTGGAGTGACTGAAGAGTAGTCATACATTTTCCACTCAAGAGTAGCTTCCAGCTTACCTCCTTCTCTCTTGTATTGCATGCCAGGCTCCCAGGGTTAAGAACCTGGGGCTTACACAGGGACACATGCTCAGCCTGGAAGGAGGGGGCTGGACCTGCCTGTGCTGAATCCACCAGGTTTAAATGAATCCCCAGGGGAGTCTTGGCCCTGGAGGAGATGGGAATGGAGGGGAGGGGCTGGGGGAAGGTGGGGGGGTGAGAGGGGGGAGGACAGGGGAACCCATGGCTGATGTGTAAAAAATTAAAAAAAAAATAGAAAAAAAAAGAATCCAGAGAGGATGTGATATATTCATTTGTTTTGAGACAGTGGCTCCTGTAGCCCCGGTTGGCTTTCAGTTTGCTACATTGCTGAGATTGGCCTTGAACTTGTGTTTCTCTTTCTTCTACCTACTCAATACTGAGATTCCCTGTGTATCTCATCATACATGCTTTTATGTGATGCTGGGATCAACTGAACCCAAGGGTTTGTGCAAGATAGGCAAACACTCTGCCAACTATGTCACCTCCCTGGTCTCTTGATTACACAGTATGCAGTCACTGAACAGAACATATACCTATTGCATTTCTGTTGGGTACATCAGTGAACACCGTGTTGCTCTTTCCTTACAGAGTTTATATTATAGCAGACACACATGAATGAACAGCACCACACACTATGGAAGATGTTGGAAGTGAATGTGAGAAAGGCAAATAGAAAAAGCAGGACTGAATGGGGTCGGGAGGACCAGGGGCAGCAGCTACATTATTAACTGGTGTCCCTGAAAATGGAAGGCTTGATGAAATACTTGACAGAGGTCAGGACATCAACCTAGTGGGATCTTGGACATTAAGTGTGATTAGGTGTGATTAAAAGTTCTGTTTGTTACTGGAGCAGATTTGGCTTGGGATCCTATTTTCATCACTTATTTTCTGGGTGGCCATGCCACGATTATAATTTATGTCTCAGACCTTCATTTGTAGAGTCAAAAGAATAATGTTTTAAGTTATTGAGGTGGATTTGTGCTCCTAAAGTGCCTAGCCTGAAGTAAGAGTGATGATAATGGTGATGATGATGTCGATGGTGCTAGTGATGATTTTTGTTATGGTGGTGAAGATGGCGATTGGCAGTGATGATTAATTATTATGGTGGTGATGATGGTGATGGTGGTGGTGATAATTATTGTTCTAGTTTCACTTCTTTTTATGTAAAGAAACATCCTGGTAACACGCATCTTAGGGCAGGAAAGGGTTTATTTTATCTCACAATTCCAGGTTACAATTCACTGTTGAGGAGAAGTTAGGGTGGGAGTTCATGAAGCTAGTCACATCCCGTCCAGAGTCAGAAACAGAGAGAAATGCTGCCTGCTTTCCAGTGGCTTAGCTAGCCTTTTCTGCCCATGTACAATATAGGACTCACAACGAAGGGAATGGTACCACTTGTAGGCTGGGTCTTCCTCCATCAGTCAGTGGTTTTTATCTATCATGTATGTTCTGCCTGCATGTTTGCCTGCAGGCCCGAAGAGGACACCAGATCTCATTACAGATGGTTGTGAGCCACCTTGTGGTTGCTGGGAATTGAACTCAGGACCTCTGGAAGGGCAGGCAGTGCTGTTAACCTCTGAGCCATCTCTCTAGCCCCTCAGTCAGCAGTTTTTAAGACAATCCTCCACAAACATGTCCACAGGTCAGCTAAATCTAAACAACTCCTCAATTGAGGATCTCTTCTTAGGTGATTCTAGGCTGTGGAAAACTGACATTTAAAACTAACCATTGGGATGGTGGTTGTAGCCGTGGTGGTGGTGATGAATGTGATGGTGATGATGATGGTGGTGACAGTGACTGTGGTGGTCACAGTGGTGACTATGAAGATGATAGTGTTCATAAGCCAATGTGTTTGCTATGAGATACTCTCAACAGGAGAATGCAGCACAGAGCGTGGGAGAATGTACTAGATTTATCATGACAATGACAAATGTGGTTGCAACATGGTGTCCTGAAGGAGAAATGAGGGAGAACCAAATCTGAAAATTGGGCCTCACTAGGAGGCCATGGTGGTCATCAGATGGGGATGTTAGTGAATTTATTAATGACAGTAGTCATGGTAATAGCACTGGGAAGATAGGAGCTCTCTGAGACTAGTTATCATGTATCATCTATCTACCTATCTATCTATCTATCTACCTACCTATCTATCTATCTACCTACCTATCTATCTATCTATCTATCTATCTATCTATCTATCTATCTATCTATCTCTATGCTTTTTCATCTGTCTATCATCTCATATTTGTGTCTATCTAGTTACACTACTAGCATCCATCTATCTACTTGCATCTCTAATATGAAAATCTAAAACTCTGTTTTTCCACATATTCCTTATAACCACACCCACCCACAAATACTGAACTTTTAGAAAGAGGGGACCCATGTTTAAGGGATGCATTTCAGAATAGAAATGCAGTATCTTGAACAAAAGAATCATTACACCAGCATCTCTTGACCCCCATCTGCTGCCAATGCTGAGGTCACAGTGCTGAATCTTAACTTAGTTAAGGTGGCTTCCTGGGAGAGCAAAAGCAATGTGGTCCAGGTGCCTGTCTTCATAACTTAATACAAGACTGGAGCTCAGAAAATCCCAGGCAAGAGGTGACTCACAGTCCATTACGTTATCTGCCTCAGATATTAGATTTCTCAGATGAGCCCTGGAAGCTGGAGCTGGATTTCAGTCAACTCATAGCAGGACTCCAGCAAGTGCCAACCTCTTTGTCATTGAAGAGGAAAATGTATGTGCTTGAAATACCTGGGCTGAAGGACCCTCTTTGTTTTATTCTGAAGTGATAGCCTGGCAGCTTGATTTCCATTCTTCTTGAGTTGGAGAGAGGGCCGATATGCCCTGATGCATAGAAAGCAGCTTTGGGGATGATACCAACATAGTGTGACATTTCAACAGTTAATGTGTTCTGTGACTCTGAGCAAAACAGCCCTGTTGTTGATTCTGTTGACTCCTTGTTTACCACGTAGAAGTGTCATTTGTAGGCTATAAGAAGGATTAAATGATATAACATATGTTAAGCACCCGAGACAGTGCTTAGGACAAACATCCAGCACACGGTATGTATTGCTCCAATTCTGACAGTGATCTGAGAGCTCTTTAATTGTCCCACTAAACCTTAACCTTGCCTTCAAGGTGTGATCACCATCTACGAGGAATGCTTCTAAATCAAAGAGAAGGGGAAAGCTACATTTATATCCCAGAGCAGGGGGAACTGGGTGTGGATGGTAGCATGGCATCACTCTCGTCATGCAGGATGCCCTGTTGTAGGCTAGACACCCCAGGAACATAGCTCCAAAGGGAGAGGTTCCAGCTACATATTAGAGTGGTGCTCTTTGGAGAAGGGGCTGGAAGAGATGTAAAGAAAGGGCAAGGACTGTGAGATTGCTCAGTGTGTAAGGCTTTATTCCCAGTGCTAAGGTGGTTGGAGGGACTAGTGTGGTCAGTGAGCCAGCCTCATGTCTGAGAGAGATACTTTACCTCAAAAATGTGGTGAAAGCTCCTGAGGAATGACATCTGTGATTGGCCCCTGGCCTCAATACACATTCCAAACCTACACAAATATCCCCCCCACAAGGGAACACACACACACACACACACACACACACACACACACACACACACACACAATGAGAATATACACATGCAAGAGAAAAAAGAGAGGGAAAAGGCTGATCCAGGACTCCGGGGGTTCTAGCTACAGAAAGATCCCACAAGGAGGGCCAAGGGACTCTGAGGTGCAAATATTAACAAAAATTTGTCTTACCCAGAGGTAAGGAGTCCAGGATTTTTCCCTCTCTGCTGCTGGCCATGGTTTGCATCAAGGGAAGAGGCAGGTAAAGTTTTTCAGGTTTCCATTGGGAGGAGACACCATCTTTCACCCTTTGTGGATTGGGCCTCTTGGAAGGAAGGAAGGAAGGAAGGAAAGAAGGAGGGAAGAGGAAATTGTTGAGACACTCAAGCATCCTTGTGCTTCTAAACACTGGGAGTAACTCCCTACTTTCTGTCCTTCTCAGCAGCTTCTCAAATCTGTCCATTATTTCTCCCTTCCTCCTTTGAAACTATTGAACCAATTTTCTTTTTTTTTTGTTCTTTCTTTGGTGTGTGTGTGTGTGTGTGTGTGTGTGTGTGTGTGTGTGTGTACTTGCATTCATGCATATGCACACATGTTGAAGCCAAGAGTCAGCAACTTAGTAGCTTGTCACCAGAAGATCAGGTCTCTCGCTAAACCTGAAGTTCTCCAATTCATCTAGAATATCTGTTTGGAAATCCTGAAGGCTTCTGCTATATCTGTCTCCCTTCCCAGTCTGGAATGAAGGCATGTATCTGAGTGCCCAGTGTGGGTCTTAGGGAATCAAACTCAGGACCTCATGCCTGTGTGGTTACTTCTCTGTTGCTGGGACAGAAGACCTGATAAAAATCAGTGTTGGGGAGAAAGGGTTTATTTGGCTTACAGTTCCAGAGTGGATACAGTCCATCTCGACAGAGAAGACATGGTGGCAGCAGTGTTCAGCTGGCTTGGCAGTCATCAGAAAGTGGAATGTTCGCATTTCATCTTTATACAGGTAGGAGAGAGAGAGAGAGAGAGAGAGAGAGAGAGAGAGAGAGAGAGAGAGAGAGCAGGAAATGGGGCCAGGATCTAAAGCCTCCAAGCCCACCCCACCCCTTCATTCCCTTATCCAGGAAGACTCTACCTCCTGAAATACCCATAGTCTTCCTAAGCAGCATCACTAACCAGGACCAAGAGTTCAAATGCACGAGTCTCTACAGGGATGTTCCTTATTCAAACACTTTCCCCAATGGAGCCAATCTTGTCAGACCCCAGCTCCTGTCCATGAAGCATAAAGGCCACCTGCCACTATTGCAAGTCCACACCGAACTTTGGAGCAGAACAACTGGCCCTTCCCTTTGTGTCTCACCAAACTCTCAGGTATTCAGCATTTAATATTTCATATTCCTATCATCATGACCTTGTGGGAAACATGCAAGAAGATCACTGTTATTTTGGAAAATGAGCTTTGAATGAACAAAAACATGTGGGAAAGTAAAGAGCATGCACCCTCCAGGCTTGCTCCACTTAACCAGAAACCAGGAACCCTGTGAGCAAGGCACTTCAGCACCTGGGACAGTGCTAAGCCCAGTCTGGCCCTAGCATGTGGAATATTGACTTTGAAGAAGTCTCCTCACTGTCTCCCAACTTCCTTTTTTTCTGTCCTGTTGTAGCAGTACATGAGAGTATACCTCATGTGGAAATGTGAGGAAGCATCTGTTCATCCAGCTAGAAAGGGCATTAACAGACTGAAGACAGGGTTCCATGTAAGTCCAGCATGGTGAACCCAGTGAGTTGATGGGGACCTTCACAGAACATAGGTGACTCTCAGTTGCAGCACACAAGGACAGTGGCTGCCTGTTCCTTTTCAACATAAGTACCTGCCCACCACAGCATTGTTATTGAGTTATAAAAGGTGCATCATTAGAGTTCCCATCCTGGGTAGCTTGAGTACCACCTCCCCACCACACACATACAGACAAGTGGAGCTGGAGGGCTGGAGGGAGTGGGTGGCTGGAATATCAGGTGAGGGACTAATGACCCCCTGTTTTAGGAGGGTAAGTTAGTAGCCCAATCTTGTGAAATTCTGATGGCAGCTCCCCTGGTTCAAGATGGCGGTTGTCATGTCTAACTTGGAGAAATAGTCATCTAATAATAAATGGTGCCTTTTGTTGAGATATCTTTAACTCCTCATTGCACACTGGAATGTTACCTGCTTGAATTTTGTAACCCCAGATGGTTTGCTGCTCTCCTTCCCTACCTTCCCCATCCCTCCCTCTCTCTTTTTCTCCCTCCCTCCCTTTCTTCTCTCTCTCATCCTGTGTGTATGCATGTACATGCTCCTGTGTGTGCAGGAACACATGCCTCTTACTCTGCCTCCTCAGCCCTGAGATTACAGGTGTGCACTACCATGCCTGACTTTTTACTTGGATTTTGGGATCAAACTCATGTCCTCATGCTTACAAAGACAAGCATTTTCCCAAGTGAGCCATTTCCCAGCTGCTAAAGGAATGTTTCACAATTCTTTAATATAGCAGGAACTTAAGAAATATCTCATGTGCACCATGGATCAAGGTACAACTCTTCCCTGAGGACAGAGGACAGCTTTCCAGGGTTCTAAAAGATACTGGGGGCTTCTTGATTATGCATGGAACAACTAGACCTCCCCTAGAGAATAATCCAGAGGTTAGAGGCTGCAGCACTATCTGACTGCCAAGAGGGAGGGGCAGCAGTAGGGTTCAACAGTAGCAGGTGTTTTTTGAGGGGTGAACCTATGTGAAAAATTGCAATGAAATTTTCCACCATGTGTGTAGTTATAATTCATGGCACTACTTTGTAGATGAATAGTTTAAAGCACAGAGAGATTAAAACATTTGCCCCATGTTCACACACCTGAGTAGTAGATAGACCAGAATTTGAGCCCAAAGCTTTTAAAAAGTGGTTTTTATACACATTAGTTATACCTAACAATGAGTTCCATTATGACATTTTTGCACATGCGCACAGTGTATTTAATCACAGTCACCCGATACCATTTCCGTTACCCCCCCACTCCCATTGATTCCTGTTTTCTTCCCAACCAGTCTCTCTTCTATTTTTGTGTCTTTTCCTTTTTTCTTTCTTTCCTTTCTTTTTTTTAAAATGAGCCAATGAACATCACTGGGGTTACTTACACATGCACAAGTAAGGGGTTATTCGCCAAAGCATAGGCACCTCCCCAGTGTCTGTACCACTGTGAGAAAACCTCTCCTTCCCCATTATCAACCAATCATTGCTTGCAGATCCTCAGGGGAAGTCTAGCATCATGAGCACCTCTGTCCTGCATGAAAGACCATCACCATGCCAGATGTTTTTTTATAGATCTTGCGTGGTTGCTCTAGGTTCAAGACTACCAGAGCCACACTATGCCTGGAAAACAGCATTCCATAGCACTCCATCCCACTCTCTTGACCCATTCTTTTTTTTTTTTTTTTTTTTTTTTGGTTTTTGGTTATTCGAGACAGGGTTTCTTTGCATAGCTTTGTGTCTTTCCTGGAGCTCACTTGGTAGCCCAGGCTGGCCTCGAACTCACAGAGATTCACCTGGCTCTGCCTCCCGAGTGCTGGGATTGAAGGCATGTGCCACCACTGCCCAGACTCTTGATCCATTCTTACATTGTGATCCTTCTTTCATGATGTCCCCAAGCCTCAAAGAGGGTAGTAGAGCATTTGAGTGATGGGCAGGTACATTTAAAAGAAATGAATGACAGCCACTGTAGTGAGCTGAATTCACAGGTTTGCTGGCAAGGAGAAGCCTGGCCAATTATTTGAACCCAGTGGGTTTCACAGAGTAGATGGATCAGAAGGAAAGGACCAGGGACCATCCTGGTGTCAGCCATCTGGTGGGTCCACAATCTCCCATTGTATCACCATGGCTGAGAATCCATTTCATGTGAGCCCTGGGAGATTCCAGTATGCTCCAGGACAGACCTTGGGTACATGTGAATGAGCACATTATTAGGGCAGAGCGACTCTCCACAACATTATTTTAGATTGCAGCAGTCCCTTTACTGTCTGTCTATTGACCAGTAGCTTTATTTATACTGTCTATAGATCAATATCTAACTTTGTTCTAGATTTCATGGCTGGGGGTGGGAATGTGGTATTCCATCTTTCACTTTGTGTTCTGGATATGGTTTTCCAAGTAGCACAAGTTGAGTTCAACCTTGTATAGTAGACACACACCACCATATCTGTCTGACATGGGATTGCTATCACAAAGGGGTTGGCAAGTTTATAACACGCTGGGCACAGGGTAGATGCTCGTTCCCTATTGATTGCTTTATGGATGTGTGAGGTTGTAAGCAAAGAGTGTGAAGAGAAGAGGTGTATTTTCCAGGTATAGAGAATTGTATGCACTAAAGCAGGAATAAAGGAAAAGCCAGTTTTCCAAACAACAGTATTTCTTCAGGCTTTCATTTCAGTACCTGTGCATAAACAGGTGGAGATTTCATTTCCTCCTCTGACCCTCCTGCCCTGATGACTAGAAGTCCACCAGGAGACATTGGTGTAGGCTCGTTCATCAAAGCCTCCCTCCTCCCACTGTGTGCAGCCATCTCCTCATCCGTATTCTCCCAAGTGCAACCCTCCAGCCCAGCAATTTGTTTGTGTCCTTTAAAACAGCCAACAGGACAAAAACAAATCACTTCTCCTTAGCAAGAGATGTGATATTCTTGGGGACTAGCAGCAGTCCCTAGGCTCCAGGGGAGACATCAGAAGAACAGGCAGCAGGAAGAATACCAAGTTAGCATCCTGTTCCTGAAAGAGATCACAGCCAGTTCCACGTCTACACAGTTTTGGTGACCCGAGGGACCAAGAAAGAGACATCTTCCTGCTATGAGAGTCTGACAGTGCTGGAGCCTGTTTGAGAGGGCATAGAATACAGGAAAAAATGGAGTACTAGTAATCACCACTTTGGGGCCACAGGATCCCTGCCTCCTCTGTTGCTATCACTCACCAACTTCAGAGGACACTCTGATTGGCATCAGGAGAAACTGAGGCACACACTGATTATGTCTCACATCTCTGCATCGACTAAGCCACACTGGTCTTCCTTGTTTATTTTCTCTGAAGCCTGTAGACTGAGACTTTCTTATGCCTGACCTACTCTCTCCATTGTAGTTGATTTAGATAGACTCCAATTGTCACTCTTGTGGCCACATTGGGACCTATTTGTCTGATGTCTTCACTGTTGGAATGTCCTTTTATAGTCATCTTGTCCTCAATAGATAGTCATATCTCTCCAGATCTGGCTATGATGTTTTATAATCTGGGGACAAAACGCAAAGACGTCATGCCTCCTTTCTGTCTCAGCTCCTTTGTTTCCATGATGGTTTGTGTAGCTTTGCCTTCACAGGTGTGCTAACCAGGATGGTGACCATCTACACTGCTCATGACCATTACATTTTAGACTGAAAGCAGTAAAAATGCCTGTGGCTTAGCCATAGCAGCCCAGTGGCAAGTGTTTGATTCCCAGGTGTTTGATGCCAAGGGAAGTACAGAGCTACCAACCAGGCTGACTGAGATCAGTACTTTCCATTTCTGATCAGTTGTTTCCCACATTCCAGGAGCCTTACTTTGGTGGTGGGGTGTCTTTATCCTCTGTGAGACTCCTCGGTTCATCTACATTTGTGCCTTTGCTCAGAATTTGCCTTTACTTCCAACTCACCCCACCAAAGTCCAAACCCAAGAGCCCAAATTCTTCATGGTTCTGTCCACATGGAGAGATTTTTTTTAAATTTGCTGTCTAGAAGTGGCTTGTCCTACCTCACTACTGTCCTAGTCTTTGGTATTCCTGATGTTACTTCTAACTTTCCATCTCAGTAATAGGTCATGGGAGGCTCAATGGATGTTGTTGAATGAACCATTGCTGTTCACTGTGTTGGGTTCTAAACTGTAAGTACTGACAAGTACATTATTATTCACCTGCTGTGTGTTCATTCTAGAAAACATATTACAGTGTTTGCAACACTTACAATAGATCTATCAAGGAGTACTCTCATTTTGTAGATGAATAAACAAACGCAAAAATATTCAGTTTCCATTTCCCCAATCTATAATTGGCAAATGGCACAACCAGAATTGGAACCAAAACTCCGATAGTCCCAAGCCCTGTATTCCCTTAGAGAATGCTGAGGAGAGTGTCTTTGCCAGCAACATTTCTTCACTTTGTTGTGTGTTTGTGCTGGATGCAGAGCACATCAATTCTTTCCTCCACTCTTACTCTCCTCTCCTCTCTTCCATCCTAAGCCCATGGTCTGGCATGTCTGCGTTTACCACTTAGAAAACTCCCTAAGATGATGTCTTCCCAGCCTGTTCTTAAACCTGCAGAGATGGGCAGTGTAGCTGTGGAGAAAGGAATCCAGAGGGAGCACCCTGATGAACCTGTACCTTCCAACCTCCATTACAGTGAGAAAATGATTTCTTATTGTTGAAGCTACCAGTCCTGTGTGACCTTGGCACAATGACCTCAGCAAATTAATGCATCCCCATAGGCTTCTTCCAGAAGGCTCCAGACCTCTCCATTGGGAATTCTAGGCCCCCACCACAGTGGCCATTGGGTCCCTAGACTCCTGTTGGAATCTTTGGTGATGATTTATTACTTGTATGAGGTGTGCATAGGGGTGAATGTTGAATTTGGAGAATATGCTCTTTAATGGAAAATATAGGCAAGATCTATACCATTTGTGGTGTGGTGTATACATGCTCATGTGTTTCATGTGTATGGCTGTGACGTGAGTATGGGATTCAGTAATCAATATCAGGTGACCTCCATGTCTCTGTTACTCTCTACTTTATTTTTGACTCAGGGCTTCTGACAGAGCCCAGAGCTTGTCAATGTAGCTAGGCTGGCTGCCAGCAAGTCCTGGGGGTCTTTCTCTCTCTGCTTTTCCAGTGCTGGGGTCACATGTGTGCACTGTGGGCTGCCACACCTGGCAATTTGCATGGATCTCCACAACCCCCACTCAGCTTTATTTGGAAGAAGATCCTCAACATCAACATTCACCACAATTGTCTCCACACATCTCTGTACTTCTTCCTGGAATGCTTGTCTTCCGCCCACCCTACTGCTAAACATGGGCTCTCCATCACACCCCTCTCCTCCCTTCTTTGGAGAACCATGTCTGATACGCCTTGTCTTCCTGATGCTCACATATTGTCAGAACCCACACCAGCTGGCTGTGTTCATTTGCAAAAGGAAATAATTATTGGACACACTCACTGGATATTTCTCCTTTTCACTTAGTCCATAAAACACCCACTCTCATTTAGGCAGGAATAAATGGAAGGTAAGTGGACAGGAAGGAGGTAGGGAGGGACCCAGCATGCAAAAAAACTGTCCACATCAGCAGTCAAAGTGGCCCACAGGAGTCTCAAGGGACAGGAATGACCCTGCTTGCACTTGCTAGAGCCAGTACCCTCTCTCCTTGCTGAGGGAGGCTGGTAGAGGCAGCATACGCCTCTAAAGCCAGACATATGTCACCTTTGGGCAAAGGATGAGCTAATAGAATTGAGATGAGCATAATTGGCAGAAGGTCAGCAAGGGAGCCCTGTGCGTCTGGAGCTTCCTGAAAGGCCGGCCTGTTTCCTGTTCCCTTGTCTGGCTATTAGTATGCAGGTAAGGCGGACCAGCCTCTGCAGAGTAATTGGATCATTCGGAGATCAGCGATGCCTGCTGTATGTACAAAGCCCCAGCAGTGATTAGATCCTGCCCGCTCCTCTCAGCAAGCCTTGAAATTCTCCCCACTGTGAAAAACTAATTTTCTGTGGGAATTTATTAAATAAGAAATCTGCAAGCCACTTTACCTTGTAAGTCCAGCTGGCAGAATACAAAGACACCCCTGGACTTTGATGCCTATTTCCAACAGAGCCTTCTCCATCACTTGGGGACAGGTGTTTAGGAGCACGCTTTGTTTCAGGATGAGTGTGTGTGTCCTTAGAGGATGAGCAACCAGGAAGCCACTTTCCCCAAAAGCCACCAAGAGAGAAAAATTGAGACAAGCAGAGTATTGGGTGTCAGGCAATGGATTTGAACCATGGCACGGCCTCCCTTCCATTGGTTAGATTATATCTCCCCAAACTCTAATGTTG
>NC_050450.1:14521878-14620548 GCF_903995425.1 Onychomys torridus | reverse complement strand
TAATCAGTGTAGTCCCCGGAGGTATGTACTGGAGACCCATTTTCCAGGTGAACACAGCATCTGTCAAGTTGACAATTTGCACTGCTCCTCTGTCTCTGATACTTGTTTTCCTCAAATTCTACCAGTATTAATGAGGCTGCTGGGTAAGTTGTGAGGGTAATCTGTGTCTTGGAATCCCATCCAAGCATATTGGTGTGTAAACTGTTCCTGTAATGTGCAATCCCTGCTATAAACGATAAGCACCCATGGTCCTGACGCTGGGATCCTCTGATGACTAGGAGTAAGAGCTGTAATCATAGGGTCTCTGTGCTTGAGGAGCCTGCAGGAGTTCCTGTCTGCTGGAGGTGGCACTGTGCCTAACTAATGGGGTTTCTGTTGCTACCTCCCATTCTCTCTTCCCTTCTTTCTTGCTTCATGTGCAGCATCTGTCGCCTATGAAAGTTAGGTGGGAAAGTCACTTTGGCTAGTGCCATTTCTGTTTGCCTTCAAAGCTCACATCTTGAACTTCTTATGACATGTTTTACTTTCCCATGTTCCCATGAGCTAATGCTTTAAATAATATGGCTAGGAAGTAGCAACCTTGATGTTTCATCTCCTGAGGGACAATACATAATCTGACTGATGAGTCACAATGAAGAGAGATGTGTTAAGAGTGTGACCTCTGAGATGATAGTGTCCTGGGTGATTTAGGGTCCTCTCGTGACTTACTGTGCCAGCTTGCGACACCTCATTTTCTTATCTACAGTGTGGGGGTGATCATGCCATGATATAATTCTCTTAGAGTAGGGATTGAATGAAAGAAGGCAGTTACCGCGTTGGTCACACTGGTTGCCACATGCCAAGTTGTTGGCGAGTGATACCTTAAAACCCAAGCAGCATTTGGGGTAGTGCCCTGAAGATCACTTTTCCCCTCTCTGCCTTCTTCACAAGGGATGCAGATGAGTAGATAGTGCATGCAAATGAGCAGATGAGTGAGGATGACAGTGAATTTGGGAGTCCAGCTCCCCAGACTAATTTGAGCCTTCCAGATCTTTGCTTAGTGTCCAGTGGCAGAGACAGCTGTGAATTTCCTCCAAACCCGTTTTCTTCATCCCCCTTAGGTACACAGCTAGAGTACATTTCCCAGCTTCTTTTGCAATTGTGGGATCATGTGACTGAGTTTTGTCCAACAGAGTATTTACAGGAGCCATGGAAGACTCTTTTAATTTCACTTAAAAATGTTTCCCACAGGGTAATCAACTGTAGCTCTCCTGTACCCTCTTTGGCTTGAATTAAGTAGATTCAGCAGTTCATCTCTTTTTACATGTTCCTTTTTAATATAATTCTTGCATTCTGTGTTAATTTTGTTCTCTGACAAGTTCACACATGTAGATAATGCATTCTGGTTAGTCTTTAACCCCACCCACACACACACCTTCTCTTATCCCCTCACCCCACTCAACCTCTTTCCTCCCTGCTAGTCCTTTTCCCAGATGGGGGATTTATACTTTAGGGTGTGTATGTGTTCAAACACTCATACATGTGGGTTTGCATTTTCTGTTCCCCTCATTGCTTCTCTTGTCCCCTCACTCCTGTGGAGCACACGCTTCTTCCCACCTAGTCTCTGCTCTCCATTTTGCTTTCCTATCATCCTTTTCTGTTTTTGTAATGACCCAATGATTTTCTTACAGGAGTATGGGTGAGGAGTTATGTGAGCTCAGTACTGAAGAAAATGTCTTTCCTTCTTCCAGCAACATCAACTTGTCTGTAAATTGTCAGGGAGGAATAGGGCCTCATGGGGCCCTTCCCCAAACTTACTTTATACTGCCTGTCCATCTTCAGGGAGGGATGAGGCCTCATCAGCCCCTCTCTTCTCCAGCACAGGATGTTGATAGGCCCAATCTTGTGCAGGTCTGGCAGGTATCTAATCCCAGCTGCTAAGGGTTTGAGGTGCAGTGGCCACATCATGCCTGGAGAACTGTGTTCTGTGAGATGCTATCCCTTCCTTTGGCTCCTGGATTCTTTCTGATCCTCTTCCATGAGAAAGCTTCTCTTGCTGTACTCTTGCCTCCGTTGCCTGGTAAATTTGTAACCTAATGGGTAGAGGAAGAAAAAGTAGTTGAGCAGCTCCTTACAGGAGGCTGTGTTGGGACACATGGTCCCTGACAGCATAGTGTATCTCTGGATTAGGAAGAAAATCCTTCCCCATTTTGCTAGGCTATTGTGGGCCCGGGATCTCAGTAGCCTCACCCACAAATCAGTAGGGATGGGGTGTGAGGAAACACTTGTTTCAAGAGGTAAGGTAACTGGGGACCACTGTTACAAGAGCCTGCACGCCACGTTTCAGTCACTCTTGATCTTACACAGACTGCTTGCTGAGGCAGATGCTGCCTGGGTCCCTCATGGATGAGCATTCTCCAAACAGAGAAGCTTCCAGACCTTTCCATCTCTCCCACTTCTGAGGGGAGGGTGGCAGCTTGCAGTGTACTGGGCTGCAGCAGGTTTCCTGCGGAGTTGCTCTCCACCCACGCAGAGGTCTGCCACTGTAGAGAGACTTCATACATCATTAGAGAGATGTCACATGCATCGACATAACACCTTGTTCTTACCCAGAATGTCACAGTAGACTCCTACAGGCTGTAAAAAATCATATTCAAATATGACCACATCCCCCCTTAAATCATCCATTCTGCCGTCAGATGCCCCCACAGGGAAGTTGCTAGTGAAATAACAACACAGAAGGTTAAGAAAAGCATCGGAAAAATGTTAGCTTAAAATGTGAACTTTTGCAACCTGTGCCAAGGGAACAGAATCAGAGAGGGTGCAGAAAGAGGCATCATACCCAGAATTTTAAAAGATCTCTTTTCTATCCTCAAAGTGATGCTTGGAGTGTTTGGGGGCACAGCTGAGGGCCCCAGACGATGCCTGTCTTATTTTGAGTTTTCAACTCTCTTCAATTGCAGAATCTTTCTGTGCTAATGTTTCCCAGGGAAACTCTTTCTGAAAGCTCAAATAAGGCAGTGCATTGTATTTACCCATTGATGCTGGAGACAGGCGGTGATTTTCTTTCTTATGGATTCATCAATAAGCATTCACTCATGGGATATCTGCTGGGTGCCAGCATTCTGATGGTTTCTGGAGTGCCTTATCTGAACTCTTCTGTTTAGTAGCTGGGTTACACAAGATAAGTTAACTCACATCTCTGTGTCCCTATTTCCTGGTCTGTAACATAGCCCTGGTAGATGGACATGAGGGCTAAGTATGTGGATCCATTTTAAGTACTCAGCCCAGGGCACAGGCAGGCCTTACTATATTGTTATCATAAGTTATAATAGAAGTTCTGGGAGATGGAAATAACTCTTGTTGACACGTGCTTCTGGAATTGTGGGGGTGCTTCTTCTCTTCATGGGCTATTAGGGTTCACAGTAGCTGTTTTCATTATCATAAAACTGCCATCTGGTCACCTTGTGTGTAAGAAAAACATTGGGATGCTAACTGGAGTATGATTCATTATTCAAGTCATCCATCCATCCATCCATCCATCCATCCATCCATCCATCCATCCATCCATCTATCCATCCATCCACTGACCAGCTGTTTGCATAAACTAAGGTTTCTCAAGGTCATTGTTGTAGAGATTGTGGTCAAGCCATTCTTTGGTGCAGGGAGACCACCCTGCACCATAGTGTTGAGCAGTCTCCCTGGCTTCTCCCCACCAGTTACACAAAGATACACTTTTCCCAAACCTAGTTCGTTAAAACCTGATTTTAGGAAACTGCCACGTGTCAGCTAGGGAAGGTAAGCCTGTCCGAGCTTCATGGACAATGAATATCCTAAGAAGCCTCCAGAGATTACTTCATTCAAGATCTTTTGTTTTACAGAACACCCTTCCCCCATGGAAGTGAGCACAATCAGATCACAGTTACCTCATTGGAGAGTCCAAGCTTGTTACCAAGCACTGCCACATGGGATCATTAAAAAGTATAGAGAGTTGAGTTGGTGGAATACCTTTAATTCAAGTGAATGGAGAAGCTGAAGAAAGGGCACCACAAGTTCAAGGTCTGTGTGAGCTACAGGTAGAGTTCAAGTATGGACTGGGCAGCTTAATGAAACTCTGTCTCTAAAAGAAAAAGTGAAACAGAGATCAAAGCTAGGGATGAAGCTCAGTTGTCAGTGTGCTTGTCTGGCATGCACAAAGCCCTGGGTGCAATCCCCAGCACCACATACACCAGGTGTGTTAGTGTACATTTGCAATCCCAGCATTGGAGAGATGGAGACAAGAGGATCTGTAGTCCAAGGTCACCCTGGTCATACATACTGAGTATGGGGCCAGCCTGGGCTACATAAGAGCCTGTTTCAAACAAAACAAAATGAGATTTAGAGATGTTGCTTTAGGGTGAAATACTTGCCTCAAATGCAGCCAACTTCAAACAAGAAAACAAAACAAAACAAAAGGCAGGGGATATCCCTGGAGTGATCCATTCTACAGTATTTGTCACTCCACTTCAGGAGTCTAATATGACCCCATAGGTACAGATTCCCATCTCTTATAGACTATGTGACTCCTTCTGTTGCTTTGCTTGGCTGGGTCTTGATTTCTCCATCTGTGAAATGTGAATTCACCAAGATCTTCTTACATCCAATAGTAACAAGCAGTGATAGAATGTGTTCAAGTCTCTAGAGGAATGCCAGCACAGCACACATCAACAATAAGTCATTATTATTGGGAATCAAGCTGGCTGTACATCAAGTTTGGCTCTGCTACCTTTCCACCCTCTGATGAGCTCCTCTTTGGCCTTCAGAAAAACAAAGTCCCTTATCTTGCTCTCCTGTTTGATGGACAGGTATCTCTGATATGAGGCAGAGATAGAAGCCAAAGGCACTTGAGGAACATGGGTAGGGCTGCCCCTCCCATGACTGCAATGTGCTTTGGGGCAGAGGGATGCCTCTAGCTTGAGGTTCTTTGTGCTATTTCCCCCAAACAAGTGCCTTTTCTTGCCAAGCCATCATTCCTGTGCAACACTTTAATTTACATCTTTTAATAACTTCGGTTGCCATGGAAGCACTGGAATTCAGTTTTAAAATAGACAAACTAATTGTTTCAGTCAGTTTGGGTATTTGCTGTCAAGGAAACAGCCAACATTTCCCCATCACCATGAGCCCACTTAATTGGATGCATGAGGAGGTAAAATTGTAGAGGGGGCCCTGCCCACCTCACTGCCAGGTGGGGAGTAAGGGACGACATCAGTTATGAGTGGGGTGAGTCTTCCAGCTTGGCTCCATGCCTAAGAAGGGTAGGATCTGGATTAATGTGGGGTTCTCAGTTGAGTAAAATGTGAGTGCATTAGAGAAGAGCAACAGGGAAAGGTGATTCTTGAGTTGTGCTGGGATGAGGCAAAGAGCTCTGATATCTGAAAACCAGATGGAACCAGATGTTGCTCATGACTGCAGATCATACTCCATAGTCATCATCCCATCCCAAGGGATTCTGGGAATGGCACACATTGGCACAAGGCTGGAGGCGGCTTCCTTGGAGTGACTGAAGAGTAGTCATACATTTTCCACTCAAGAGTAGCTTCCAGCTTACCTCCTTCTCTCTTGTATTGCATGCCAGGCTCCCAGGGTTAAGACCTGGGGCTTACACAGGGACACATGCTCAGCCTGGAAGGAGGGGGCTGGACCTGCCTGTGCTGAATCCACCAGGTTTAAATGAATCCCCAGGGGAGTCTTGGCCCTGGAGGAGATGGGAATGGAGGGGAGGGGCTGGGGGAAGGTGGGGGGGGTGAGAGGGGGGAGGACAGGGGAACCCATGGCTGATGTGTAAAAAATTTAAAAAAAAATAGAAAAAAAAAGAATCCAGAGAGGATGTGATATATTCATTTGTTTTGAGACAGTGGCTCCTGTAGCCCCGGTTGGCTTTCAGTTTGCTACATTGCTGAGATTGGCCTTGAACTTGTGTTTCTCTTTCTTCTACCTACTCAATACTGAGATTCCCTGTGTATCTCATCATACATGCTTTTATGTGATGCTGGGATCAACTGAACCCAAGGGTTTGTGCAAGATAGGCAAACACTCTGCCAACTATGTCACCTCCCTGGTCTCTTGATTACACAGTATGCAGTCACTGAACAGAACATATACCTATTGCATTTCTGTTGGGTACATCAGTGAACACCGTGTTGCTCTTTCCTTACAGAGTTTATATTATAGCAGACACACATGAATGAACAGCACCACACACTATGGAAGATGTTGGAAGTGAATGTGAGAAAGGCAAATAGAAAAAGCAGGACTGAATGGGGTCGGGAGGACCAGGGGCAGCAGCTACATTATTAACTGGTGTCCCTGAAAATGGAAGGCTTGATGAAATACTTGACAGAGGTCAGGACATCAACCTAGTGGGATCTTGGACATTAAGTGTGATTAGGTGTGATTAAAAGTTCTGTTTGTTACTGGAGCAGATTTGGCTTGGGATCCTATTTTCATCACTTATTTTCTGGGTGGCCATGCCACGATTGTAATTTATGTCTCAGACCTTCATTTGTAGAGTCAAAAGAATAATGTTTTAAGTTATTGAGGTGGATTTGTGCTCCTAAAGTGCCTAGCCTGAAGTAAGAGTGATGATAATGGTGATGATGATGTCGATGGTGCTAGTGATGATTTTTGTTATGGTGGTGAAGATGGCGATTGGTAGTGATGATTAATTATTATGGTGGTGATGATGGTGATGGTGGTGGTGATAATTATTGTTCTAGTTTCACTTCTTTTTATGTAAAGAAACATCCTGGTAACACGCATCTTAGGGCAGGAAAGGGTTTATTTTATCTCACAATTCCAGGTTACAATTCACTGTTGAGGAGAAGTTAGGGTGGGAGTTCATGAAGCTAGTCACATCCCGTCCAGAGTCAGAAACAGAGAGAAATGCCTGCCTGCTTTCCCAGTGGCTTAGCTTAGCCTTTTCTGCCCCATGTACAATATAGGACTCACAACGAAGGGAATGGTACCACTTGTAGGCTGGGTCTTCCTCCATCAGTCAGTGGTTTTTATCTATCATGTATGTTCTGCCTGCATGTTTGCCTGCAGGCCTGAAGAGGGCACCAGATCTCATTACAGATGGTTGTGAGCCACCTTGTGGTTGCTGGGAATTGAACTCAGGACCTCTGGAAGGGCAGGCAGTGCTCTTAACCTCTGAGCCATCTCTCTAGCCCCTCAGTCAGCAGTTTTTAAGACAATCCTCCACAAACATGTCCACAGGTCAGCTAAATCTAAACAACTCCTCAATTGAGGATCTCTTCTTAGGTGATTCTAGGCTGTGGAAAACTGACATTTAAAACTAACCATTGGGATGGTGGTTGTAGCCGTGGTGGTGGTGATGAATGTGATGGTGATGATGATGGTGGTGACAGTGACTGTGGTGGTCACAGTGGTGACTATGAAGATGATAGTGTTCATAAGCCAATGTGTTTGCTATGAGATACTCTCAACAGGAGAATGCAGCACAGAGCGTGGGAGAATGTACTAGATTTATCATGACAATGACAAATGTGGTTGCAACATGGTGTCCTGAAGGAGAAATGAGGGAGAACCAAATCTGAAAATTGGGCCTCACTAGGAGGCCATGGTGGTCATCAGATGGGGATGTTAGTGAATTTATTAATGACAGTAGTCATGGTAATAGCACTGGGAAGATAGGAGCTCTCTGAGACTAGTTATCATGTATCATCTATCTATCTATCTATCTATCTATCTATCTATCTATCTATCTATCTATCTATCTATCTATCTCTATGCTTTTTCATCTGTCTATCATCTCATATTTGTGTCTATCTAGTTACAGTACTAGCATCCATCTATCTACTTGCATCTCTAATATGAAAATCTAAAACTCTGTTTTTCCACATATTCCTTATAACCACACCCACCCACAAGTACTGAACTTTTAGAAAGAGGGGACCCATGTTTAAGGGATGCATTTCAGAATAGAAATGCAGTATCTTGAACAAAAGAATCATTACACCAGCATCTCTTGACCCCCATCTGCTGCCAATGCTGAGGTCACAGTGCTGAATCTTAACTTAGTTAAGGTGGCTTCCTGGGAGAGCAAAAGCAATGTGGTCCAGGTGCCTGTCTTCATAACTTAATACAAGACTGGAGCTCAGAAAATCCCAGGCAAGAGGTGACTCACAGTCCATTACGTTATCTGCCTCAGATATTAGATTTCTCAGATGAGCCCTGGAAGCTGGAGCTGGATTTCAGTCAACTCATAGCAGGACTCCAGCAAGTGCCAACCTCTTTGTCATTGAAGAGGAAAATGTATGTGCTTGAAATACCTGGGCTGAAGGACCCTCTTTGTTTTATTCTGAAGTGATAGCCTGGCAGCTTGATTTCCATTCTTCTTGAGTTGGAGAGAGGGCCGATATGCCCTGATGCATAGAAAGCAGCTTTGGGGATGATACCAACATAGTGTGACATTTCAACAGTTAATGTGTTCTGTGACTCTGAGCAAAACAGCCCTGTTGTTGATTCTGTTGACTCCTTGTTTACCACGTAGAAGTGTCATTTTGTAGGCTATAAGAAGGATTAAATGATATAACATATGTTAAGCACCCGAGACAGTGCTTAGGACAAACATCCAGCACACGGTATGTATTGCTCCAATTCTGACAGTGATCTGAGAGCTCTTTAATTGTCCCACTAAACCTTAACCTTGCCTTCAAGGTGTGATCACCATCTACGAGGAATGCTTCTAAATCAAAGAGAAGGGGAAAGCTACATTTATATCCCAGAGCAGGGGGAACTGGGTGTGGATGGTAGCATGGCATCACTCTCGTCATGCAGGATGCCCTGTTGTAGGCTAGACACCCCAGGAACATAGCTCCAAAGGGAGAGGTTCCAGCTACATATTAGAGTGGTGCTCTTTGGAGAAGGGGCTGGAAGAGATGTAAAGAAAGGGCAAGGACTGTGAGATTGCTCAGTGTGTAAGGCTTTATTCCCAGTGCTAAGGTGGTTGGAGGGACTAGTGTGGTCAGTAAGCCAGCCTCATGTCTGAGAGAGATACTTTACCTCAAAAATGTGGTGAAAGCTCCTGAGGAATGACATCTGTGATTGGCCCCTGGCCTCAATACACATTCCAAACCTACACAAATATCCCCCCCACAAGGGAACACACACACACACACACACACACACACACACACACACACACACACACACACAATGAGAATATACACATGCAAGAGAAAAAAGAGAGGGAAAAGGCTGATCCAGGACTCCGGGGGTTCTAGCTACAGAAAGATCCCACAAGGAGGGCCAAGGGACTCTGAGGTGCAAATATTAACAAAAATTTGTCTTACCCAGAGGTAAGGAGTCCAGGATTTTTCCTTCTCTGCTGCTGGCCATGGTTTGCATCAAGGGAAGAGGCAGGTAAAGTTTTTCAGGTTTCCATTGGGAGGAGACACCATCTTTCACCCTTTGTGGATTGGGCCTCTTGGAAGGAAGGAAGGAAGGAAGGAAGGAAGGAAGGAAAGAAGGAGGGAAGAGGAAATTGTTGAGACACTCAAGCATCCTTGTGCTTCTAAACACTGGGAGTAACTCCCTACTTTCTGTCCTTCTCAGCAGCTTCTCAAATCTGTCCATTATTTCTCCCTTCCTCCTTTGAAACTATTGAACCAATTTTCTTTTTTTTGTTCTTTCTTTGGTGTGTGTGTGTGTGTGTGTGTGTGTGTGTGTGTGTGTGTGTGTGTATACTTGCATTCATGCATATGCACACATGTTGAAGCCAAGAGTCAGCAACTTAGTAGCTTGTCACCAGAAGATCAGGTCTCTCGCTAAACCTGAAGTTCTCCAATTCATCTAGAATATCTGTTTGGAAATCCTGAAGGCTTCTGCTATATCTGTCTCCCTTCCCAGTCTGGAATGAAGGCATGTATCTGAGTGCCCAGTGTGGGTCTTAGGGAATCAAACTCAGGACCTCATGCCTGTGTGGTTACTTCTCTGTTGCTGGGACAGAAGACCTGATAAAAATCAGTGTTGGGGAGAAAGGGTTTATTTGGCTTACAGTTCCAGAGTGGATACAGTCCATCTCGACAGAGAAGACATGGTGGCAGCAGTGTTCAGCTGGCTTGGCAGTCATCAGAAAGTGGAATGTTCGCATTTCATCTTTATACAGGTAGGAGAGAGAGAGAGAGAGAGAGAGAGAGAGAGAGAGAGAGAGAGAGAGAGAGCGAGCAGGAAATGGGGCCAGGATCTAAAGCCTCCAAGCCCACCCCACCCCTTCATTCCCTTATCCAGGAAGACTCTGAAATACCCATAGTCTTCCTAAGCAGCATCACTAACCAGGACCAAGAGTTCAAATGCACGAGTCTCTACAGGGATGTTCCTTATTCAAACACTTTCCCCAATGGAGCCAATCTTGTCAGACCCCAGCTCCTGTCCATGAAGCATAAAGGCCACCTGCCACTATTACAAGTCCACACCGAACTTTGGAGCAGAACAACTGGCCCTTCCCTTTGTGTCTCACCAAACTCTCAGGTATTCAGCATTTAATATTTCATATTCCTATCATCATGACCTTGTGGGAAACATGCAAGAAGATCACTGTTATTTTGGAAAATGAGCTTTGAATGAACAAAAACATGTGGGAAAGTAAAGAGCATGCACCCTCCAGGCTTGCTCCACTTAACCAGAAACCAGGAACCCTGTGAGCAAGGCACTTCAGCACCTGGGACAGTGCTAAGCCCAGTCTGGCCCTAGCATGTGGAATATTGACTTTGAAGAAGTCTCCTCATTGTCTCCCAACTTCCTTTTTTTCTGTCCTGTTGTAGCAGTACATGAGAGTATACCTCATGTGGAAATGTGAGGAAGCATCTGTTCATCCAGCTAGAAAGGGCATTAACAGACTGAAGACAGGGTTCCATGTAAGTCCAGCATGGTGAACCCAGTGAGTTGATGGGGACCTTCACGGAACATAGGTGACTCTCAGTTGCAGCACACAAGGACAGTGGCTGCCTGTTCCTTTTCAACATAAGTACCTGCCCACCACAGCATTGTTATTGAGTTATAAAAGGTGCATCATTAGAGTTCCCATCCTGGGTAGCTTGAGTACCACCTCCCCACCACACACATACAGACAAGTGGAGCTGGAGGGCTGGAGGGAGTGGGTGGCTGGAATATCAGGTGAGGGACTAATGACCCCCTGTTTTAGGAAGGTAAGTTAGTAGCCCAATCTTGTGAAATTCTGATGGCAGCTCCCCTGGTTCAAGATGGCAGTTGTCATGTCTAACTTGGAGAAATAGTCATCTAATAATAAATGGTGCCTTTTGTTGAGATATCTTTAACTCCTCATTGCACACTGGAATGTTACCTGCTTGAATTTCGTAACCCCAGATGGTTTGCTGCTCTCCTTCCCTACCTTCCCCATCCCTCCCTCTCTCTTTTTCTCCCTCCCTCCCTTTCTTCTCTCTCTCATCCTGTGTGTATGCATGTACATGCTCCTGTGTGTGCAGGAGCACATGCCTCTTACTCTGCCTCCTCAGCCCTGAGATTACAGGTGTGCACTACCATGCCTGACTTTTTACTTGGATTTTGGGATCAAACTCATGTCCTCATGCTTACAAAGACAAGCATTTTCCCAAGTGAGCCATTTCCCAGCTGCTAAAGGAATGTTTCACAATTCTTTAATATAGCAGGAACTTAAGAAATATCTCATGTGCACCATGGATCAAGGTACAACTCTTCCCTGAGGACAGAGGACAGCTTTCCAGGGTTCTAAAAGATACTGGGGGCTTCTTGATTATGCATGGAACAACTAGACCTCCCCTAGAGAATAATCCAGAGGTTAGAGGCTGCAGCACTATCTGACTGCCAAGAGGGAGGGGCAGCAGTAGGGTTCAACAGTAGCAGGTGTTTTTTGAGGGGTGAACCTATGTGAAAAATTGCAATGAAATTTTCCACCATGTGTGTAGTTATAATTCATGGCACTACTTTGTAGATGAATAGTTTAAAGCACAGAGAGATTAAAACATTTGCCCATGTTCACACACCTGAGTAGTAGATAGACCAGAATTTGAGCCCAAAGCTTTTAAAAAGTGGTTTTTATACACATTAGTTATACCTAACAATGAGTTCCATTATGACATTTTTGCACATGCGCACAGTGTATTTAATCACAGTCACCCGATACCATTTCCGTTACCCCCCACTCCCATTGATTCCTGTTTTCTTCCCAACCAGTCTCTCTTCTATTTTTGTGTCTTTTCCTTTTTTCTTTCTTTCCTTTCTTTTTTTTAAAATGAGCCAATGAACATCACTGGGGTTACTTACACATGCACAAGTAAGGGGTTATTCGCCAAAGCATAGGCACCTCCCCAGTGTCTGTACCACTGTGAGAAAACCTCTCCTTCCCCATTATCAACCAATCATTGCTTGCAGATCCTCAGGGGAAGTCTAGCATCATGAGCACCTCTGTCCTGCATGAAAGAGCATCACCATGCCAGATGTTTTTTTATAGATCTTGCGTGGTTGCTCTAGGTTCAAGACTACCAGAGCCACACTATGCCTGGAAAACAGCATTCCACAGCACTCCATCCCACTCTCTTGACCCATTCTTTTTTTTTTTTTTTTTTTTTTTTTTTTTGGTTTTTGGTTATTCGAGACAGGGTTTCTTTGCATAGCTTTGTGTCTTTCCTGGAGCTCACTTGGTAGCCCAGGCTGGCCTCGAACTCACAGAGATTCACCTGGCTCTGCCTCCCGAGTGCTGGGATTGAAGGCATGTGCCACCACTGCCCAGACTCTTGATCCATTCTTACATTGTGATCCTTCTTTCATGATGTCCCCAAGCCTCAAAGAGGGTAGTAGAGCATTTGAGTGATGGGCAGGTACATTTAAAAGAAATGAATGACAGCCACTGTAGTGAGCTGAATTCACAGGTTTGCTGGCAAGGAGAAGCCTGGCCAATTATTTGAACCCAGTGGGTTTCACAGAGTAGATGGATCAGAAGGAAAGGACCAGGGACCATCCTGGTGCCAGCCATCTGGTGGGTCCACAATCTCCCATTGTATCACCATGGCTGAGAATCCATTTCATGTGAGCCCTGGGAGATTCCAGTATGCTCCAGAACAGACCTTGGGTACATGTGAATGAGCACATTATTAGGGCAGAGCGACTCTCCACAACATTATTTTAGATTGCAGCAGTCCCTTTACTGTCTGTCTATTGACCAGTAGCTTTATTTATACTGTCTATAGATCAATATCTAACTTTGTTCTAGATTTCATGGCTGGGGTGGGAATGTGGTATTCCATCTTTCACTTTGTGTTCTGGATATGGTTTTCCAAGTAGCACAAGTTGAGTTCAACCTTGTATAGTAGACACACACCACCATATCTGTCTGACATGGGATGCTATCACAAAGGGGTGGCAAGTTTATAACACGCTGGGCACAGGGTAGATGCTCGGTTCCCTATTGATTGCTTTATGGATGTGTGAGGTTGTAAGCAAAGAGTGTGAAGAGAAGAGGTGTATTTTCCAGGTATAGAGAATTGTATGCACTAAAGCAGGAATAAAGGAAAAGCCAGTTTTCCAAACAACAGTATTTCTTCAGGCTTTCATTTCAGTACCTGTGCATAAACAGGTGGAGATTTCATTTCCTCCTCTGACCCTCCTGCCCTGATGACTAGAAGTCCACCAGGAGACATTGGTGTAGGCTCGTTCATCAAAGCCTCCCTCCTCCCACTGTGTGCAGCCATCTCCTCATCCGTATTCTCCCAAGTGCAACCCTCCAGCCCAGCAATTTGTTTGTGTCCTTTAAAACAGCCAACAGGACAAAAACAAATCACTTCTCCTTAGCAAGAGATGTGATATTCTTGGGGACTAGCAGCAGTCCCTAGGCTCCAGGGGAGACATCAGAAGAACAGGCAGCAGGAAGAATACCAAGTTAGCATCCTGTTCCTGAAAGAGATCACAGCCAGTTCCACGTCTACACAGTTTGGTGACCCGAGGGACCAAGAAAGAGACATCTTCCTGCTATGAGAGTCTGACAGTGCTGGAGCCTGTTTGAGAGGGCATAGAATACAGGAAAAAAATGGAGTACTAGTAATCACCACTTTGGGGCCACAGGATCCCTGCCTCCTCTGTTGCTATCACTCACCAACTTCAGAGGACACTCTGATTGGCATCAGGAGAAACTGAGGCACACACTGATTATGTCTCACATCTCTGCATCGACTAAGCCACACTGGTCTTCCTTGTTTATTTTCTCTGAAGCCTGTAGACTGAGACTTTCTTATGCCTGACCTACTCTCTCCATTGTAGTTGATTTAGATAGACTCCAATTGTCACTCTTGTGGCCACATTGGGACCTATTTGTCTGATGTCTTCACTGTTGGAATGTCCTTTTATAGTCATCTTGTCCTCAATGGATAGTCATATCTCTCCAGATCTGGCTATGATGTTTTATAATCTGGGGACAAAACGCAAAGACGTCATGCCTCCTTTCTGTCTCAGCTCCTTTGTTTCCATGATGGTTCGTGTAGCTTTGCCTTCACAGGTGTGCTAACCAGGATGGTGACCATCTACACTGCTCATGACCATTACATTTTAGACTGAAAGCAGTAAAAATGCCTGTGGCTTAGCCATAGCAGCCCAGTGGCAAGTGTTTGATTCCCAGGTGTTTGATGCCAAGGGAAGTACAGAGCTACCAACCAGGCTGACTGAGATCAGTACTTTCCATTTCTGATCAGTTGTTTCCCACATTCCAGGAGCCTTACTTTGGTGGTGGGGTGTCTTTATCCTCTGTGAGACTCCTCGGTTCATCTACATTTGTGCCTTTGCTCAGAATTTGCCTTTACTTCCAACTCACCCCACCAAAGTCCAAACCCAAGAGCCCAAATTCTTCATGGTTCTGTCCACATGGAGAGATTTTTTTTTAAATTTGCTGTCTAGAAGTGGCTTGTCCTACCTCACTACTGTCCTAGTCTTTGGTATTCCTGATGTTACTTCTAACTTTCCATCTCAGTAATAGGTCATGGGAGGCTCAATGGATGTTGTTGAATGAACCATTGCTGTTCACTGTGTTGGGTTCTAAACTGTAAGTACTGACAAGTACATTATTATTCACCTGCTGTGTGTTCATTCTAGAAAACATATTTACAGTGTTTGCAACACTTACAATAGATCTATCAAGGAGTACTCTCATTTTGTAGATGAATAAACAAACGCAAAAATATTCAGTTTCCATTTCCCCAATCTATAATTGGCAAATGGCACAACCAGAATTGGAACCAAAACTCCGATAGTCCCAAGCCCTGTATTCCCTTAGAGAATGCTGAGGAGAGTGTCTTTGCAGCAACATTTCTTCACTTTGTTGTGTGTTTGTGCTGGATGCAGAGCACATCAATTCTTTCCTCCACTCTTACTCTCCTCTCCTCTCTTCCATCCTAAGCCCATGGTCTGGCATGTCTGCGTTTACCACTTAGAAAACTCCCTAAGATGATGTCTTCCCAGCCTGTTCTTAAACCTGCAGAGATGGCAGTGTAGCTGTGGAGAAAGGAATCCAGAGGGAGCACCCTGATGAACCTGTACCTTCCAACCTCCATTACAGTGAGAAAATGATTTCTATTGTTGAAGCTACCAGTCCTGTGTGACCTTGGCACAATGACCTCAGCAAATTAATGCATCCCCATAGGCTTCTTCCAGAAGGCTCCAGACCTCTCCATTGGGAATTCTAGGCCCCCACCACAGTGGCCATTGGGTCCCTAGACTCCTGTTGGAATCTTTGGTGATGATTTATTACTTGTATGAGGTGTGCATAGGGGTGAATGTTGAATTTGGAGAATATGCTCTTTAATGGAAAATATAGGCAAGATCTATACATTTGTGGGTGTGGTGTATACATGCTCATGTGTTCATGTGTATGGCTGTGACGTGAGTATGGGATTCAGTAATCAATATCAGGTGACCTCCCATGTCTCTGTTACTCTCTACTTTATTTTTGACACAGGGCTTCTGACAGAGCCCAGAGCTTGTCAATGTAGCTAGGCTGGCTGCCAGCAAGTCCTGGGGGTCTTTCTCTCTCTGCTTTTCCAGTGCTGGGGTCACATGTGTGCACTGTGGGCTGCCACACCTGGCAATTTGCATGGATCTCCACAACCCCCACTCAGCTTTATTTGGAAGAAGATCCTCAACATCAACATTCACCACAATTGTCTCCACACATCTCTGTACTTCTTCCTGGAATGCTTGTCTTCCGCCCACCCTACTGCTAAACATGGGCTCTCCATCACACCCCTCTCCTCCCTTCTTTGGAGAACCATGTCTGATACGCCTTGTCTTCCTGATGCTCACATATTGTCAGAACCCACACCAGCTGGCTGTGTTCATTTGCAAAAGGAAATAATTATTGGACACACTCACTGGATATTTCTCCTTTTCACTTAGTCCATAAAACACCCACTCTCATTTAGGCAGGAATAAATGGAAGGTAAGTGGACAGGAAGGAGGTAGGGAGGGACCCAGCATGCAAAAAAACTGTCCACATCAGCAGTCAAAGTGGCCCACAGGAGTCTCAAGGGACAGGAATGACCCTGCTTGCACTTGCTAGAGCCAGTACCCTCTCTCCTTGCTGAGGGAGGCTGGTAGAGGCAGCATACGCCTCTAAAGCCAGACATATGTCACCTTTGGGCAAAGGATGAGCTAATAGAATTGAGATGAGCATAATTGGCAGAAGGTCAGCAAGGGAGCCCTGTGCGTCTGGAGCTTCCTGAAAGGCCGGCCTGTTTCCTGTTCCCTTGTCTGGCTATTAGTATGCAGGTAAGGCGGACCAGCCTCTGCAGAGTAATTGGATCATTCGGAGATCAGCGATGCCTGCTGTATGTACAAAGCCCCAGCAGTGATTAGATCCTGCCCGCTCCTCTCAGCAAGCCTTGAAATTCTCCCCACTGTGAAAAACTAATTTTCTGTGGGAATTTATTAAATAAGAAATCTGCAAGCCACTTTACCTTGTAAGTCCAGCTGGCAGAATACAAAGACACCCCTGGACTTTGATGCCTATTTCCAACAGAGCCTTCTCCATCACTTGGGGACAGGTGTTTAGGAGCACGCTTTGTTTCAGGATGAGTGTGTGTGTCCTTAGAGGATGAGCAACCAGGAAGCCACTTTCCCCAAAAGCCACCAAGAGAGAAAAATTGAGACAAGCAGAGTATTGGGTGTCAGGCAATGGATTTGAACCATGGCACGGCCTCCCTTCCATTGGTTAGATTATATCTCCCCAAACTCTAATGTTGATGTCCTAAACCCAGTATCTCAGAACATGGTTTTCTTGGATACAGGATCTTTAAAGAAGTGATTAAGGTACAAAGAAGGTCTCTTCCAATTTGAATGGCGTCATTATATTGAGAGAATGGAGAGCGTGCTGGCACACCAGGGACAAACAGTGTCTGCTGCCATAGAAAGGACTCAAGAGAAACCACCCCACTGACCCTGATCTTGGACTTCTAGGCATTATGATGAGGAGATCATTTCTATTGTTAAAGCTACCAGTCTGTGGGACTTTGCCACAGCAACTCCAGCAAATAAGTACATTCTCCACAGGCCTCTTTAAAACATTCCAGAACTCTCCATTGAGAATTTGTCTCTTTTTCCACTGACACCACAGAAGGTGTCCTTTTATATTCACTCTTACACTGGTAGATGGTCACCAGCAACTTTGCATTGGAACATGATTGACAAACTGAGTGACAGGAAGGAATCCTGGGTCACAGATAGAGGTGTTGGTCACCCACAAGACCTGCTGTTTCTGTGTCTTACCTGGTACCTGGTATCTAACTTGTGTTGATCTTGACAGATGAGTTATAGGTTAAATCATGTCCACTTAGTGCTCCCATGTTGAAGTCCTAGTCCCCAATGCCTTCGACATTAACCTCATTTAGAATTAGGGTCATTGAAAATACAATTGGATGAGGTCATACTGGAACATGGAGGGCCCCTAATCTAATCTGATTGCCTTCCTCATATAGAGGGGAGATTTGTTCATAGACTAACACATGAGGAAAGGGCTACATGGAGATAATGGCAGGAGTCAAGGAAATGCTTCTACAAGGAAAGCCAGAGATGGTCAACAAAGTGCCAGAGGGGTGGGTGGGCCAGGGCACAGGCTTCCCACACAGCCCTTCCTACACCTTATCTTTTCAGCATCCAGAACTGTGAGTGATGAGGTTCTGTGTGAGCCCGGGAAGAGGACTCTGCTGGTGAAGTGCCTGCAGTGTTCAGGTTCCTAGCACCTATATGCAAATGGAATGGGATCTGTAGAGACAGGCAGGTTCCCAGGGCTCTTTGGCCACTCAGTCTAACCTGCTTGGTGACTTTCCAGATCCTAGTAAGACCCTCTCTCAAAAAACAGAACTTAGAGAATGACATTAAAGACTGACCTCTGGCCTCCATAGGCACTTACCTACGTCTGCACACGTGCATGCATGTACATGAGCACCCATGGACACATACACTATTTCTGTTGTATATTTGTCCCCAAGTTTACAGTACTATGTTGCATCATCCCTGGCTGTCTAACACAGCCCCTTTGATACACAGAAATAAACCTCATGGAGAAGTCAATTGCTAGATGTGGTAAAGGAGAGCTGCCATGCTGAGGGAAAGGCTGCCTAAGACCCCCGGTCCTTGTCAGTAGCTCCACATGCTTGTACTTCTTATGCTGAGATGGGGCATCCTCTATGCCTGGAGTGTGGTTTAAGAGGTACACCTCCATCTGGTTGGTGGCATCCCTAGAGACTATCCATACCACTTCTGTGTACCCTTGCCTTTCTTTATAGATATTAGACTGACAGGTCAGCCGCAGGAGGTGGCTGCCCAGGTGGCTCACCCACCAAGAGCAGAGTCTAGGTTGGGTAAAATCTCATCCCTGAATAAGCTGACAGTGAATCACCACCTCCAGCTACTTGTGCATTTCCCTTGAAAGCCACTGAAGGTCTCCCTGCCCACTCTCTAGGGGTCATGGTGCTTTTTCTATGTAGCAGCTTAGGAAGTGTAGTTGGAAGTATACTGGCTCATGCTGTTGGCCCTGCTTTCCTCCCCTCCTTTAGGCAGGTGACATTCCACCTAGCTCTGAATAGGAAAGGGCTCAGTGCCCCATTATCTGTCCACATGCTCCCACAGCTCATTGTAGCATCCACTAGGTACCAACCCATCTCAAGTAGAAATCACTCTTCTTCATCCCATGGCTGAGAATCAGTTTCATTTGTCCCTCTACTGTCAGTAGGATAAAAGATTGCCAGGAAATTCCTGGGCCTGCCTATTAGGCACCTCTTCTAGGCACCAAATGACAACAGGTGGGCTATGAGGAAATAATCTGGATACCGGGAAGCTGGGCCAGAGGGAGCAAATTGACTTGGTTAAGTCGGGGCCTAGCCATTGAAAGGAAGGGACTTGTCCAGGGTAGTTATTTTGGTAGAACAAAATGATTTGTCTCTCCAATGATGCCCTGTCCTTATATTTGCCACTGGAGTGCCCATCACCCCAGCTATAAGACATTAGAATTTATCTTACTGCCTGGGAATGTCTCTTTTGTGTGTGTGTGGGTGGGTGGGTGCTTTTCATTTCCCACATGCAGTAAGGGCTGGAAGTGTTAACTTGTGACATCTCTAGAAATTCAGAGAAAGATGACACCATGAAAACATTCAGATCCCTTCTCCACTGTGCAGAGGACCATCTTGACATTGGCTGCCAATGTGCCCCAATGGGTCAAGCCACAGTTATGCTCTTTCAGTGGTAATTTCCTGTACTTGCAAATCATGCCTGACTCCATTTCCTGACCTGCAGCTATTTCCAGGGTTCAGTCCTTGAAGTTGGGTCTCTGCCTTAGCACCTGGTTGGAGAGAACAAAAGCTGTCATCAGTCAGCTGTGTGAGAGTTAGAGATGTTGACAGAAGACAACCCACCTGCAGATGGATCTTCTTAGCTCATCTCATGGATCACCCTATCCCCATAGCCTCCATTTAGTCTCTGCTGTTTATTCTCAGCCCTGGAAGAACTCCCCCTGCACTACGTCCAGCAGTCACAGAATGTGTAGACTATCACCACTTCATCATGGATAATCTGCTGCAAGGGAGAAGGTCCTTGTTTCTCATGTTTCACCATTGTCCTACCTTTAGGTCTATCACCATAGACCTCTGGCTGTGCAGTAAGCACAGCTTCCCTTGGTCATTGTCCCTGCCTCTTACTCTCCACCCCCTCAGTGCAATACTGAGTACATTTTTACATTCCAGGAAGAGGGCTTCAGAGCAAAGATGCAAGCTGGAGCATGGAGAGCCTTTGGTATCCCTGCCACTGCACCCTGCACCAGTGCTGGACTCCATTGAGGAATTCTTGGTGAGAGGCTGAGGTGTCAGTCTGTTTGTGCACTGTAAGTGTGGTATAACTTATATACTTAGCCTCAGTGTTTTCATCTAACTGGATAATGGGCATGCTGACAATGGCATGTCTATTTCCAGAAACACTGGGAAGCATATAGTGAGTGCACAAAAGCATCCATAGTGATGATAAGTAATTGCAATCATTTATTGGACTTAAAATCACCTAGGAGACACACCCCTGGGCGTGTATCTGGGAGGGTGTGTTTTCCCACAGAGGTTTTTCTAAAGTGATCACACCTGCCTCAAATGTGGGCAGAACCATGCCGTGGACTAAGGTCCCAGGCTCAAGAGAATTGACAGTGGAGGAAGCCAACTGAGCTCCAGCTGTCCTCACTCTCGGATTCCTGATTGTGGATGCAATGTGGCCAGCTGCCTTCTACTCTTGCTGTGCATCCTCCCCCAACCCACAACAAACTGTATTCCATGTGCCATGAGTTAAAACAAACCCTTCCTCTCTTGTGTTGCTTTTTGTCAGGTAACGGACTGAGCAACAAAAGCAATGAAGGCAGAGGTTTTCTCCACAGTCCGCTGATGCACACACTCACATAGAACACACAGCCTCCTGGAAACATCTGACCAGGAAACAGCTTCTCTGTCCTCACACACTAGTGATGACCCTAGGAACAGCCTGGCTTGGGGACTTGCTGGCCACATCCCTGATACCCCAGCTTCTTCCACCTGACCCCAGATCCCCATGTCACAAAAGTGTGGAAAAATGCTCCCTGTCATACTGAGTTGCTACCAGGACAAAGTCATCTGTCTACTTGTGACCTGTTGTTTCTGTCAAATTTAGTGGGTATCTGGCAAGATGTCAGCTTCGACCCACATAAAAATATAATTATTTCCTATTTGCTTGCTGGGGTTTTCAAATCAGTAAGGTAATTTAAGCATGGCTCTTGGAGGCTTACAAAAAGATGTTGTGATTAGTTTTATCTTCTTTGTTAAGGAAAAATAATTACAGTGAAATAATTAGAGGCAGCAGAGTTGACGTGAGATTAGGCGAGCTGGCTTGGCAATGAAAGTGAAGTTCCTATGAGGGAAGGAAGTACAAAGGGAAAGGTCCGTGGGGGATGTGCAAACAGATCGTCCAGTTCTGGCCTTGGGACCCAAAAGCAGAAGGGAGACTGGACACCTCGCCTCGTGGGATGGCCAGATACACCTGAGAGCAGTTCTCACCAATGTCAGAAGACCCAAGGGCAAGGTCAGATGTTAGACTGTGCAGCCTTAGACAAGCTCCTTGACACTTCAGAGTCACACCCGACAGCTCTGTGTGATGGCAGCTTCTCTTTCTTTGCTTCGAAACCAGCTTCATGGAGGTAAAGTGAGAACTCCATGGAGTGGCCTTGTTAAATAGGTTTCCAGAGACAGAGGCATGCACCATCTTATTTCTCCCACAGATGACATTATTTATTTATTACATTTTGTTTAGTGTGTGTATGCATGTGCCCATGTGTGCTATGGCATGCATACGGAGGTCAGAGGACAACTGTGGAAGTCACTTCCCTCCTTCCAGCACATGGTTCCCAGGGATTGAACTCAGGTTATCAGGCTTGGTGACAAGGGCCTTTCCTCCCAGGCTCTTGTTTACCCTTTTTTACACCCCCTGGCTGTTAAGTGTGATGTAGTTAGATTTTACAGAGGTATGGTACTGGGTTTCTGTTCAAGAAGTTCAAAAAATGTAGATACAGTGACAATTAGCCAGAACTCCAAGAGTTCTGCCTTGACCTTTGTTAGTAACCCCATAAGAATAAAATAGTGCCTAATATAGTGTTAGAATGTGCCAAGTACCACACTCCATGCTGAGTACTTGCTGTACAACCACACTGATGGGAAGAGAGAGCTACCACCATTCTGATGGCATCATGAGATTACCCTCATTGTACCCTTGAAGGAAAAAAATCTCAGAGATGTTCAGTGACTTCCCCAGGCCCCACACATCTTGCAAGGTTCAAAGCAATGTTCCAACAGATCTCTGACTCATAGATGGAGATATGATGACTTCTTTAATGAGGTCATTTGGAGATTTCCAAACTATCCACTCATTGATGATGGCCAAGAACAAAACCATGAAACAGGTTGAGAAAAACGTAGACAATTTCTGCATTCTGGGCCAGCCAGCCATTCCTGCAAAGTGTCTCCCCACAGTTGTTAGTCACATACTGCTGTGTAACAAATGATCCCTCAACAAATAGGGCCAGATAGCTCAGTGGGTAAAGGAATGTGAAAGCAAGTCTGATGACCCGTGGAACCTAGAGAAAACTGACTCAGTCAATTTGTCCTCTACTCCAATATGTCCTACACATATATACCCATACCCATACATACATACATGCAAGCATGCACACATGTGCACATACACACACACACACGTTTTAAGATAATAAAAATAAAACACAATTATTTATTTTCTTGCCAGTTTTCATGGGTTGAGACTCAGAAGGAGGGTTAGCTGGTGCCCCTAGATAAGATCTCCTGTGCAGCCAGGATGTAGTCTCACCTGAGAGTTTAGATAAAATTCTAGAATGTTGGGGGTTGGGGATTTAGTTCAGTGGTAGAGTGCTTGCCTAGCAAGCACAAAGCCCTGGGTTCGGTCTTCAGCTCTGGAGAAAAACAATTCTAGAATGTACTTCCAGGTTCAGTCCATCACTGTTGGCAGAAGTGCTTCTAAACTCCGTCATCTGCTTGCTGGCCAGCCTGAGTGTTTTATGAGGGGCTCTCTAGAGGCTGCTTGAGTATTCTCACATGGCATGGGGAGGGAGGGAGAAGAAGGTGGGAGGCGAAAGAGGGAGAGTTGTGGGGGGGGGGAGCAAGATCAGATTAGTGTGTCCAAATTGAAAACTAGTCTTTTAATAGCCTAATGTAAGGGATATACCTTCATGTTAGTTTGTATTCGTACAGAGATGCTTAGGACATGATCACTGGAAGGGAGGCCTATGGAGAATGTCTGTCCATCAAGGTACCCTTCCCTGCCCCTTTTCTTTGCTCCTTTTATGCATCTCCATTGCAGATAGTTTTCTTGAATCCTCTAAAAAGTCCCTGATGCTGAAGGCAATATGCTCAGGGATTTGCCTGTATCTTTCCTTCTCATTTAGTCCCTCTTGGTTTAGGGATGGCCTAGATGATGAGATTGTTTGTTGGCTCCATTAGTATTTTAAGTTTCTCAAGATGGCCAGTGCATGCCAGAGGCTAAAATGGCACCTACCACTTGTGTCTCACTTATACTGATTTGCATGCTCAGCATACATGTGTGCAGGTACCCTCATCTGTGTGCAGACCCAGGGTTGACATCAAGGATTTTCCTCTAGTGAACCTTCACCTTCATTTTCAGTGTGGAGTCCCTCACTGAACTGGAAGGTCATTGTCACAGCTAGGCTGACTGCCAAGTGAGTCCCAGGGCTCTGCCGGTCTCTGCCGGTCTCTGCCATCCCTATGCTAAGCTCACTGATATGCTCCACACCACCTGAAGTTTACTTGGGTGCTGAGGATCTGAACCCATGTCCTCATATTTGTGAAACAGTCCTTTGACCCACTGAGCCATCTTCTCAGCTCCACTTGTGTCTTAAATGATGCCTGTTCATCTAAGCAACAAGCAACACATTGCCTAGTTATCTACTGACTCTAAGGAGACAGAGGCAATGAGTTCCCTGCAGGTATGGTGCCCACATTACAGAAAAGGAAAACTGGCCACAAGAAAGCAAATAAATATAATTTAGTATGTAGTATTATAAAAGAGCCTAAATCACTATCAGGGAAACCAGGGTTTTTAGAAGACAACGTGATACATGACCAAACAGGTTGCCATTACATTTAAGTCCATGACATCAGCATTGGCATTGCTGCTCCCAGAGTGGTTGAGTGCACTGTCCTGTGCACCGCACACAGCAGCCTCAGCAGTGAGTCTCAGCAGCCTCTGCAGCATTCGGGGGAGCTAACAGCGCCTGTCCCCTGGTAGGTGTGAGACTGGATTGTGAAGAAACTGACAGACTGTGGTGGGATTTTATGCTCCATCTCAGATACCAATAAAAGACACCAGATAGCTTGAAATGGAGACCACACCTGAAAACCCAAGTGGCATTGAAACCGAGTCTCCAATGCTCTGGCGGACAACACAGACAAAAAGACAAGATCCTTTCTGCAGAGTGGCTCAGGTGGCCTGCTTCAGACCCTCTGTGTTCTTCGTCCCTGCTTCTGGAGGGGACAGCCTTTCTTTAAGTTTGATTCCAGGGTGTGTATGGGGGGCATGCCCCCACTTTTTTGCCCAGGGTACTCTTGAGCAGGGAGAAATGAAGAATACATAGATAGAAATATAGAGGAGAGAGATAGCTAGAAACATAGGATAGCCTCAGGAGGTCCAAACCTACCAGCCCCTTCGGTCTCTGCTGAAGGGCTTTTAAAGGAATGCCAAGGGGTGGAGCAAAAGACTTCCCCCCTAGCACAGCCAAGTGCAGACCATTCTAAACACCTGGTAACCATGCACGTGGTCCAGCCATCCTGTAATGCAGCCCTGCCCTATAGAGCAAGCTCCGATCTCACCAGGAAGCTTTGTGGACTTCCATAGAGTGCATTCATTTTCATTGTCCATCCCTCTCTCCCTCCTTTGTGCTCCCTCTTTCTCTGCTCTGTCTCTCCTGTCCCTCTGCTTCCTGTTTCTCTCCCTGCATCTCTTTCCATTTTTATTCTTTCCTCCTTCTCCATCCTTTGCTATCCCTCTCTCAACCCTCTCTCCATCTCCCTTTCTTTCTCTTCATCTCTCACTCTTCCCATCTTTCTGTCACTCTCTTCATTTTTCCCTCTTTCCCTCCCTCCGTCTACGTGCTCCTTTGTCTCTCTTCTGTCTCTGTCTTTCCCCCTCTCTGCCTCCTTCACTACTGTGTTTTCCTCCTGGCCTCATCTCCTTTCTCAAAAGAACAAGCTCAGCCTTCCCTGCTACTTCTGTCCAGATCAGGCCGTCTTAAAGCCCTGAGCTTTGGTGGTGACCTGGATGCTCTGGACTGTAAAGCTCTCCAGCCGTAATTAGAAAGCCTTAGTTCCCCAGGACATCCTGGCTGTAGAACTCATGTCTGAGAATGAGACAGGAGAGAGAAGTCTCCTCTTCCCTCCTCCAAAATCCCACAAGTGGTTGTCAGGTGAGGGAGGTGCAGGTTCAGCACTGGTCCCATTGCTAAGCCTCTTATCTTAGACTCCACACTGTGTGTTTATTAGCTTAACTTCTCCAAGGCAGAACTTCAAGACTGAGCTATGAGAGTGGGGGACAGCCTCTGAGCAAGGAAGAAACAAACATGATCGTTGTTGATGGAGGAAGGAAGGTTTCCTGTCTAGTGAGTGAGTCTGCCTTAGTGTGGCATTTAGCTGCAATTGAAGTGTGAGCCAGTGGTCTGCTCTGCTATTTTGTATCTACCCAGGAGCACAGGGGACACCCAGGCAGGAGTGCTGAGAATCAGCCAAGGCAGACAGGTTCCCCAGCATAGATCCCTCTCTCCCTTTACTCTGTTGGCAGAGCCCCCACATTACCCTGCTTTGCAACTGGGAGTTCATTTCCAGGCTGCCCACCTGTTCCTCAACATCAGACAAGAGCTTTCCGAGTGCCTGCACGATTCCAGGAAAGGTTCCAATCTAAGTGCTGGTGCTTGGTGCCCACATCCTGGAAGAGGAGATGCTGGAAGGTCTCCAGTGTCAGGGAATCATGCCAACATCAGTAACCATGGACTCAGAAATGCTCAAGGCTTCATCTGTGGCGAGAGGCCACTACAGCTCTTGGTCACATATTGCTAGTACAATGATGCTGGATATTCCTAACAGCTTTTGTGATCTGAAACTTGAAGTGTACACACACACACACACACACACACACACACACACACACACACACACAAGAAATTTGACGATAATATTTGAGATATTAGATCATGTTCTCAAGATTATCTGTCTGCCTAGGACCAGATAATGGTCCCAGTCAAAGTTGGTTCTGAGCCTTATTATGGGACACGAGTTTTGTGGGAAGGAAAGGAATAGATAATGAGGAAGTCCTAGGCAGCCTTTGCTGTGTACCAGATATATACACACACGAGTCTTGTCTCATGGGAGTCAGGTTAGTGTGAGCCCAGCCTGGTCTGTGCCTGCATCTCCTACTGGGATATTGAACAGAGCCTCTCCATAGCCTCCCCCTAGTCCCTCATATGTATTTTCTAGCTTACTTTCAACATGTACCAGGATTCCCCTTATTAGTGCAGACTGGATTGGTGTGGTTCCTTGAGCAGTGTCATGCCAGCCTGCTCCTGCCTCTTTCCATCCATCCATCCTTCCTTCCTTCCTTCCTTCCTTCCTTCCTTCCTTCCTTCCTTCCTTCCTTCTCCCTCTTTTCTTTCTCTCCCAGCCATGCTGCCTCCTCTTCAGTTCCTGGGTGGGGCTGCTTTCCTCTCTCAGGACTCCTAAAATAGTCTGTTTCATCCCTGACACACTCTCCCTACTCTGAGACTCTTTTCCTTGGCTCTAACTCAGATTTCGAGTTCAGTCATCTTTAGGGATGCTTGCCTAGATCTTGCCACCCCATGTCTCTGTTTTAAAGTGTGTAGTTCAGTGCTATTCAATGCCAGAATGGTGTGAAACAACCACCCTTTTTTCAGTTGTAAAACATTTTTTCCCAGCCTCATGTCCCAGGCCTGTGGGACAGCCAGCAGCAGCCCGTGGCTCTCTGAGCACTACCACACTTTTGTCCTTTTGCCTCCAGCACTGGATAATGAGCAACTTGACCAGAAACCTTACTACCTGGCTCACTATCACCAGTTCCTGGCAGAGAAGAAGCAGGTCGTCAAAGTGGGTTAAATTAATGGACAACGCCTATGCATATCTATTTCCATTAAGGTTCATTCACTAATTCATTGACATCCCCCAGAGATGCACAGTGTTAGGACCACAAATTCCAATATCAGTCTGCCGAGTCCTTCACTGATCGTGGTCAAGGGGGTCGAGTCGGGTCTGCATTAGTTACCTTTTGGTATCTGAGACACAGTAGCTGAAAGATACAGCTCAAGGGAGGAAGGGCTTGCTTGCCTCAGGGTTTCAGAGGGTTTCTTAACATAATGGCAGGTCAGCTCAGCCAGGAGTAGAGAGAGTATGTGGTAGAGATACAGTGAGGCAGGCAGGAAGCATAGATCAAGAGAGGAACCAGGGCCTGTCTCTAGTGATTTAATTTCCCTGGTGAGGCTCTACCTTCTAAAGGTTCCATGGCTTCCCCTCAAAAGGCACCCTTAGCACTGGACCACACATTCACAACATGTGCCTGCAGATGTGTTAGTTTTAAACCATAGCTGGTCCCATGTGCAGTGATAGGTTCAATGAATTTGGCCTGACCATCAGTGAGAAGCCCAGGCCTCCTTCAGCAGCAGTGAGAAGCCCAGAAAAGGGGTGTTTTGACCTGAAGTTCTTAGGGATGACACTTTTCCAGTGATGAAGAAGGAGGGCCTTCCCAGCAGGATACACAGCCATCACAAAGAGCCATTTGAACCTGGGACAGTGGCTACTCTATGCTCAGCTTGTGGGGCCCAGAAACATGGCCCCCCCTCTGCAGTGTCTGAGGATGGTGGCAGTCTCATACAGTGACAGGAGTTACACAGATGTCTAGGAGTGCCTGAGGCGCTCCTCCTCTCTCCTAGAGAACGTTTGATACTTTGCTGAAGGTCGGGTTAATCTCATACTCTGGTAATGCTCCTCTCACGTAATTAGGGGAGCCATTCTCTGATGTCCCAGATTGGAAAATAAATTACATGAGAATTCCATCAATAGCCAAAGATTAAGACAATAGTTTTTTGTTGTTCTTGTTGTTAATTGAAGAGAAATTCAAAATGATATAAAATTCACCATTTAATTAGCTAATTACTTAGTTCATTCACAGTCTACTGTATTCTAGGCTGGCCTTGAACTCACGTGTATCTAAGGATGACCTTGATCCTCCTTCTGCCGCTACCTCCCAAGTCCTGGGATTCTGGGCATGTGTCATCCTGCTGGGTTTCTTCTGTACTAGAAATGGAACCCAGGGCTTTGTGCATGCTAGACTAGCACTCTGTCAACGGAGCTACAGCCCCAGCCCCACCCCCAATTCACCATTTTAAAGTGTGCGGTTCGGAGTTATGTAGGGCATTCTCAGCTTGCAGTTGTCGCTTTGATTCAGTTCTGAGACATTTTTAACAGCCCCCTTGGAAAGCACTGTCTCATTGGCAGTCCTTCTCGAGTTCCCTCACTCCACAGCCTCTGGATCCGCTTCTCAACCTCCCTCTCGCCGGACACAGGACTCAGCAGAGAGGTCCCCATGGTGTGGAGTTTCCAGACCATTCTGGCAGAAATCTATTGTTGGCTTAGGCCATTAACATCCCCCACCCCCACCAGGAACCACCCCACCCCACCCCACAGTATGTATTTATCTAGGCGTTCTCCTCACCAGATGTCCATAAACTCCTCCAACCCCATGGTGTATTCAGATGGAAATTAATGAGTTTAATTACTTAAAGTAGATTTGGAATTCAGAGGCGAATGGCTCTCCTTTCTCTATTCTGCATGTAAGCCTGGCCACAGGAGGAATTGTAAAATGTTCAAGTCTTTGAAAGATTGCAACCGCTGGGCTTGGCAGACACCAGCATTTGGGCTGGATGTGCTCCGAGCTGGGTGGAGGAGGCTGGCTCTTCCTACCTCTTCAGCTTTGGCAGCCTGAGCAGGGACAGGGACAGCTCAGCCAGTGCCCTCAGCCCCTTTCACCTCTTTCCAAAGACTTTCATGCCAGGTCCCACAGGACCCTCTAGGGTCACCCACTGGAGTCTGTAATTTCACTGTCCACCAAGTGATACCCTGGAACCACCAGAAAATTCTGTAAAGAGATGGGAAACAGGGCTGCTAATGGAGTGGTAATGGGGCAGTTTAGGCAAGGCTTCCAGGGAAGGAAAATTTACAATTTAAATAAGAAAAATAATCAATTCTAAATGAACAGAAAGGGGAGGCTGAGAGTGGCTGTGTGTGGCTGTGACTGTGGTGTGAAGAGTCTTGGCGAGGAGGTCCTCAGTGGGTGGGGAAGAAGCCTAGGACTGGTGAGTAATGAGAGCCCCAGTAGTCAGCCCCCACACAAGCAAGGGTGGGACATTCAGGGGGTCACAGAATCTAGCCAAGGGCACACCCAGTGCAGGGGGCAGATGAAGATGTCAGGCTGCATTAGCCTCCATGTCTTCGTCTTCAGCTATTTGTCTTAAATGATGCCATCCCAGGAACCACTCTGATCCTATAATTCTGTTTTCATCTTTCTTTATCCCCATCTTTATCATTGAGTTAGATCCCTGGAGCTGCTATGATGCTGTGAGTCACAGGAATGCCAGAGCAGCTGTCTGCTCAGCCAAACAGCCTGGCATAGAGAGGAACCCCTTTCTAAGCAAAACCCTGGTGGAAATCCCAAAGCCGGAGTGAGGAGGCCTTGTCTTTTTCCTGCACTGAATGGGTTGTCCAGTTAGAGTCCAGAGCCATCTTGCTTTCTGATCCCCATCAACTGCTTCCACTGAAGCTAAAAGTAACCTCCCCTAGTCACTGGGAGGCCCGTGTGCCATTGAGCTGAGGTTTCCCCACTTCTTACTCCTGAACACAGAGGTCTGTCTACAGCAGCGCCATTCATAAAAGCCAAAATGTGGAAGCAGCCCAAATGTCCTTCAGTGTGTGAATGGCTAAACAAAACAGGCTGTCCTACAGTGCGGTATTACTCAATCTTACAAAGGAATGAAGTTCCTTTCCAGGCACAATAATGGGGACAAGCCTTGAAAACAGGTTGCTAGTAGAAAAGCTGGACCCGAAGGTCATATACTGTAGGACTCCATTTGTATAAAATGTCCAGAACAGAAAAGTGCAGAGACGTAAAGCAGACAAGTAGTTGTCGGGAGCTGGAGGAAGTGTGGGTGGGGCTGTTGTTGATGGGCATGGGCTTTTCTTTTGAGGTGAAGCACCTACTCTGCAAGCATACAGTGGTAGCAGCTGTGTAACCTTGTGAACGTATTCGATGCCCTGGAGCCACACACTTGGAAACCTAAATTTTATATTATGCATATGTTACCACCAAATTTGGTTTTGAAAGTCACTCTAAGGGCTGGAGAGAGGGCTCAGCAGTTAAGAGCACACACTTCACTTGCATAGGATCTGAAGGACCTGAATTCAGTCCCCAGCAACACACTGGCCTTCCCTACTTGTAATACTCTGACAACAGGGTCAGATAGGGAAGCTCGGTCCTTGCCCTCCTGGGATAAGGTCTAGCTTCAGAAGCTGCAAGGTAGATGGGCAAACATCAACCATTATGCAAGTATCAGGGTACTTAAAGGCTGAGGGTCATTGTGATGATTAGTTTTGTCAACTGACCCAATCTAGAATTACCTAAAAAGGAAGTCTCTGTGAAGGACTGTCTAGATTAGTCTGGTCCCTAGGTGTGTCATTAGGGTTATCTTGAATGCATTAATTAAAGTGGGAATACCTGCCCATTGTGAGTGGCACCATTCCCTGGGCAGGGGATCTTGAACTATGTAAGAGTGAAGGAAGCAAGCATGCATGCCTCAGTTCATTCCACTCTGCTCTTGACTGTGGATGTGATGTGATTAGGGGCTTCAAGTCCTTGACTTCCTCAAAGTGATGAACTGGAACCTGGAATTGTATGCCAAATAAACCCTTTCTCTTTTAAGTGCCTTTTTCCAGGGTATTCTATCACAGCTACCAGAATTCTAACTAAGTAATTTTTCCAAAGGTGGAGGGAATGGTTTGAATCGATGTCATCCTACTCAAGTCTGTACTCTTCGAAATGATATCTGTGTGTAATTAATAATCAACCATGTGATATTTAAAAGAACCCAGGTCCATGAATGTGCTGCCACCCAGGGCCATGGCATCATATGGGCACTTGCTGTGGCCCTGGCCACAGCCAGGGTCTGCATTGATGTCTAAGGCTCATGTTGCCATCGAGGGCCATGAGGATGCCTGGGATCTGGGTCACCACTTGGAATCATGTTGGTGTTCGAGGGCCATGCTGCCACTGGGTCCATGTATGAGTCTGTGGTCCAACAGCAGCCAGGGTCTGTGTTGATATCCATGGCTTGTGTTGCCACCAAGGGCCACATGGATGTCAGGGGTGTAGGCCACTACCTGGGTTGCCACTTGGAGCCATGTTGGTGTCTGAGGGCCATGCCACTGCTGGGGCTATATAAATATCTGAGTGGCCTGATTGCCACCAGAGGCCATGATGTTGCCTGGGCCTAGGCTCCTGCCATGGGCCATGTCTGGGTCCATGGCCCTGCAGTGACTGTGGTGTATTCATGTCCACTGCTCCTGTTACTACTGAAGGCAATGAGGATAGGCCTGTACAGAGCTGCCCTCCCCCCCCCCCACAGGCTGAAGCACTAGAGAGAACTGGCCCAGCACCTCACCTAGGCAGCACAGTAGAGTTGGCCCCATTGCTGGTACTGAGGGTGAGCTGGCCCTGAAGGCGTGAAAGTGGAATAGCCAGCCCTACTATCTGTCTGTCGCGTGGTGGCATGGGAGAGAGAGACATGGCCCCTGTCTCCCTTCACCCTTCAACACTTATTGTAATCAAGAAAGCTGGTCCCTGAGTCATGAGAGTTAGAAAGCTGACCTTGCCCTTCACTAGCTGCAGTACTCAGGAGAGCAGGCCCTGCTCCTCTCCTGGGGAAACAGAGTTGCTGTAGAGATGGCTCTGCCCCTTATCAACTGCAGCTACTCAGAAGAGTTGGACCCTGCACCTCACCTGGGCAAAACAGTAGAGCTAGTCCTGGTGGTGTGGCTGTAGGTGAGCCAGACCCAAGGCCACAAGAGTAGGTGAACTGGCCCCATTCCTTGATGCCTACTGCATTGGGTGAGCTAGCCTGGGCAGTGCTGGAGAGCTCACCCTTGAGGTAATGATAAGGGAGACCTGGCAGGCTGACCAACCCAGCTACCACCCAGGCCCAGAACAAGGGCTATGAGTTGGCCCACCTCAACATCTACCTCATCTATGAACTGCTGGAGAATGTGAAGGGGCCAGACCTGCAGATCCAAAGCTGCAGGATCTCCATGACACAGGACAACAACAGGCTATCCTAGAGGAGTCCCAGAGAGGGCCCAGGATCAAGTATCCCAGAGGCCTCAAACCAGACCAATGACTCATTGCAATGAACACTTACAAGTAAAGATGTGTGGACTAAAGGGTACACTGTGTGACTCATGGTGTCGCACACTACAGCTTCCATGATGAGATTTGTTGTTGTTGTTTTGTTTTGTTTTCTTTTGTTTTTCTTTTAAATTTTATTTTATTTTTTGGGGGGAGGTTGCAAGGGCAAAGGGCAGATGCAAAGGGACAGGAAGACAAATGAGATCAGGATGCATGATGCAAAATCTATAAAGATTCAATTAAAAAGCTTTAAAAATTATATCTTCTAAATGATACAAAAAAGAACCCAGGTCCTTCTGAATCCACTCATGAATACTGCACCTCTATATGGAAATCTTAGTTCTAAAATATTATTGGCACTGCTGTGGGAGTTTGGAAGAGGACAAAGATGTATTGTACTAGAACCAGGTACTGCCTCCCTAGGGGATCTCTGGAAATGTGTGCTGGAATTTGGGATTATCACATTGGGGCAGGGGAATTTTGGAATTTGAGGGTAGGGGGAAGGGAATAGGGAGAGTGGGACAGACCCCATAGCCATTATCCCACCTCAACCTATTCTGAAAGATAAGTAAACATAGAATCTACAATACCTGTGACTCAAAAGTGTGTTGTGGGACTCTGGTTGATTTTTATCCACTTCTGTTACTACTTTATTTTGCAAGGCCTGGACCTAACAACTAATGAATCAAGTCCTTAGCCATAGACATGTAGTCTATATAAGGTTCTTCCACATACAGGTCCAAGGACTGTTTGTTTCATGGGGCAGTTGGTAAATCCTGGCCCTTCCTGTAGCTCTGGGGATAGAGCCCAGAGCTTTCTCCACACCGGGCAAGTGCTCACAAGGAGACTGCAGCCCCAGTCCCATCTTTGCTTTTAATCTCAAGACAGAATCTTCAAAATTAAGTTTTCCAGCCTGGCCTTGAAGTCAGAAGTCATCTATTCCAGGATGGCTTCAAACTAACAATTTCCTGTATCAACTGACCAAGGAGCTCAGACCACAGGTCTGTCTGCACCACCAGGACCCACTCATTAAGTTTAATATTTTCTTTTTGTGTAGCATGGGTGTGGAGGAGATGGGAAGACCCTGAGTCATTGAGGTCGGAGGACAAGCCCAGGTGTGCCCCCTCACTTTGTATCTGGTTTGAGACATCCTTGTTACTGCATGTGTAAGGCTGGCTGGACTCAGGATTTCAGAAATTCTTCTGTCTCTGCCTCCAGTTTCAACACAGGAGTACTGCGATTAGAAGTGCACTTTCCTGTGCCTGGCCTTCTCAGGACTCAAACCTATTTCTTATACTGGTGTGACAAGCACTTTAACCACTGAGCCACCTCCCCAGCCCAGGAAGTCTACACACTAATTAAGCTCAGGAACACACACACAGCTAGCTCTCTTGGGAAGTACCGGTCTCCTGTAGGCTAGGCAAGGGCTCTCCCATTGAGCTACACCCAGACCCTGCTTCACATTTCGTTTCTAAAACAGTTATGCTGACTTGCCCAGGCTATATAAGATTCATCCACATACAGGTGGATGAATTCATTCAGTAGCCCAGCCTGTTCTCAAATTGATGGTCCTCCTGCCTCAGCATCCTGAATAGCTGAGATCTTAGGCCTTGCATAGTAGACTTCTGTGGATGATGATCAGTCTGCCAATCATCACTGATTGCTCCTGGGTAAATCCCAGAGCAGCCTCTGTGGTGAGTCTTTTCTCTCTCTCCCCTTATAGATCAGGTACGGAGATTTGTGAGGGCAGGTGACCTACCAGTGCTTGAGGTGGGGGTGTGAACAACCTGGAACAACAGTCCACACTCTGCAATTGACCTATCAAACCAGTGTCCCTGGACCACTTTCTCAAGACCTCACACTTTGCTTTTGTCCTATCCATACACCAGCATGACTTTTGCCACACTTCATGTTCCAGCCCTGTTGCTCATTTCATGTTTAAACATTTAAACTGGGAACTGGGACTATTTTCCTTAACACATAGTGGAAACAAAAACTGCTACTAAATTCCAAGTTGATCCGTACGAGTTCCTAGCATGAGGGTTGCTCTGAATTGCTTTGACTTTCCTTACCAAGATGACAGAATACCCGAGAGAAATACCTGAAGAAGGAAGGGTTGACGCCAGCCCACAGCTCAAGGGTAGAGGCCATCATGGCATCAGGAAGCAGATGGTCAAATGTATCCTCAGTCAGGAAGCAGAGAGATGAATTCTGGTGCCCAGCTTTCTCTCTCCCTTTTTAGAATCTAGGACTCCAGCCTAGCAGAAAGCACTTTGCACATCCCAAGTGCACCTTTTCACTTCAATTAACCACGTCTAGAAACTGCCTCACAGACAAGCCCAGAGGCCCTTTGGTGAGTCTAGAGCCTGTCAAGTTGGCAGTCTTTATTCATCATCACACTGGGTGATTGTTGAAAAGGGAGAGAAGAAAGCATTAGAGGTTAAGGATGTGTAGGTAGCGAACAGTTTTGCTGGAGCGTTACCATTAGCACTGTAAGCAAACTGAGTATAAGGTGGCTTATTGACTTCAGCTGCCACTGGGTTTTCATCTCCAACTGTTGCCACATGTGAAGGTCCAGAGGCTGCCATCTTAGCTTCCCAGAATGCTGCACGAAATTGGGAATGGTGATCTAGAAGTGTTGCATGAGATGTTATTGAAAAGTCAACTAGAGGGTCCAGCAAGAAAGGTCAATGGGCAAAGGTGGTTGCTGCCATATTTAACATCCTGAGTTCAAGTCTCAGAACCCACATGACAGGAGATTCCTGACTCTTGTAAGTTGTCCTCTGACTTCCATTTATGCCATTACCTGCATACACAAATAGATAGGTAGGTAGATAGATAAACTCTAAAGAGGTACTGGTAAAGATGTGGAGACAAGACCTCGTACTAAGCTTTGGTAGGAAGGTAGTCTTTGTGGGAAACAGCATGAAAGTGCCTCAAAAATAAAAACAGAAATCGAACAGCCAGATTGTTCTAGGTGGATCTGAGTTCAGAGGTCCCACTCAAGTTCCCAGGTTCTTGTGTCCTACAAGGAAGAGTTACACCAGGGCCCATCGCTTCTACACCAGACAGATGTTGGCTGAGGTCCTCCTCCCCCCTCTTGGCTGTGTTTCCTCCCTGGCTGCCCTCAATTTTCTCCTCACAGGCGCCATTTTGTTCCTATGGTCCTCAAACCAGCTCCTTCCCACCTTGGCTTTAGAAGGTTAGAAATCTTTTGTTTTTTCCTCCTTTTCAATTACAAAAGCCTGTTTGAACAGCCTCTGTGACAGCCCATGTTCAAACAAGCTTTTGTAATTGAAAACAGAGCTGGCAATGTGGCTGCAGGGACTCCTGCCTCAAAAGGAGGGTGTGCAGACCATGCTGTGAGCTGGTCCCAGAGGCCACATTCAAAGAGTTTAAAGCTCCCTTCCAATTAAAAAAAATGGAAAGGAAGAAAGAAAATCCTGTTTAAACACACAGTCCAAACCGGCTGGCATGAGTGATTGAAAATGGAGATTGTGGCCAGGCAGTTGCTTTGGTCCATCTTCTTGGAAATAGAGTTGGGGAGGGTGCTGCCTCCTCAGGCACAGCCTGCTCTAAGAGGTCTCTGAGGCTCCCAGTGAGCTCCACAGCTTAGGTTCCTGTTCATTGTCTCTTTTTCTCTGTCTCTTATCCCCTAAGTAAGTGTGTGCGTGCATGCCTGAGTGTGTGTGTGTGTGTGTGTGTGTGTGTGTGTGTGTGTGTGTGTGTTTTGTTATGAATGCAATGATAAAGAAGAAAGACTCAAGGAAAATTGGGTTCCTATTCCACAGCTGTATGGCCTTGGGTAAATAGGGAACCTCTCTGGTTTTGTTTTTGTTGTTGTTGTTTGTTTGTTTCTTAACCAGGTCCCTTGTCTCTAAATCACATCACTTGAGCGCTTTGAAGATTGCCTTGTGTGTTGAAGGAGGTAATCTATGTAAAGGAACTCCTTATTTCACACTAAGAAAGGCTCCTTTGGATAATGGGTGGTTGTTTTCACTATTTAAGTGGATAACAGCCTTAATAGTGATATTGTAATGAGGCGAGGGACTTCTCAGGGGTTAACAATGAAGACTGTGTTGATTGCCTCAATAGCATCTCTGTGAACTCTTAAATTAAAATGAGAATGATGATAGATTTATGTCTCTACCCACCCTTCCTCACTCAAATATATGCACAAATAAGTATGCGCTAACAGTGCACCAAGCTCCGTGATGGGAGCTGGATAGGAAAGCTAGGAGAAAGCAAAGGGCTGGGTGTTGCCTCCTCTCAGGGAGTATACACATGTCCTGCTATTGCAGGGGTGTGTGAAGAATTGTTTTTCCACCCCAGATAGACCGCATTGACTGACAGACTTGGTGAATCCTTTATTGAGGTTACTTACAGGACTGTGCATGACTTGAAAGCAGCCAGCCTCAGGGTTCTACCAGAAGGCCCCAGCCCAGGCAACTGTCAATTCTGTTTCTTTAACAGTGTTGGGGATCAAACCCAGGGCTAGCAAATCCTAGGAAGGTCCTCTCCCACTGATCTGCATCCATCCTAGGCCCACCTCCTCCACTTTTTAAAATTTCTGTGTAACCTTGAGGAGGGAGGGGCTGCCTGAGGATCTACTGTTTGGATGTAAATCTCCTGAGCCATTCATGGAGTAAGGATTTCTGCAATAGAATCCTATGTACCCCAGAATGGCCTCAAACTCACTGTGTAGCCAAAGATGACCTCGTATTTCTGGTCCTCTTGCTTCCAAATCAGCAGAGCTGAGTTTACCGGTGTTCCAGGTGTGCTCAACCACACCCAGTTTATGAGGTGCTGGGCATTGAACCCAGGGCTTAATGTGGGTTAGGCAAGGGCTCCACAATGGAGCTGCATCACCCAGTCTGCACAGGGAAATGTCTATGAGCCTGATCTCAGGTGATGACCACAGCTGTTCTGACTCAAAATGGCACTGGTTATGTCCAGATGAAAAAGCTGCATGGTATGTATATCCCAATTTTCTATAAATATGGAATGGTGAGAAACCAGTGAAGATTCTGCTCAATTCTTTCTGTAAGGAATTTAGGTTTTTTTGTTTATTTATTTTTGTTTTGTTTTGGTGTGTGGTGTGGTGTGGTGTGGTGTGTGTGTGTGTGTGTGTGTGTGTGTGTGTGTGTGTGTGTTCCTTGGCTCCCACTATGCCATGCTACATCATGTCATGCACACTGTGCCATGGGACACCACACCTTGCCACACCACACCACACCACACCACACCACACCACGCCACGCCACGCCACACCACACCACGCCACGCCACGCCACGCCACGCCACGCCACACCACACCACACCACGCCACGCCACGCCACGCCACACCACACCACGCCACGCCACGCCACACCACACCACGCCACACCACACCACACCTTGCCACGCCACGCCACGCCACGCCACACCACACCACACCACACCACGCCACACCACACCACACCTTGCCACACCACACCACACCACACCACACCACACCACGCCACGCCACACCACACCACACCACGCCACACCACACCACACCACACCACACCACACCACACCTTGCCACGCCACGCCACGCCACGCCACACCACACCACACCACGCCACGCCACACCACACCACACCTTGCCACACCACACCACGCCACGCCACACCACACCACACCACGCCACACCACACCACACCACGCCACGCCACACCACACCACGCCACACCACACCACACCACACCACACCACGCCACGCCACGCTCTTCTCATCTTCACAGTAATGTGAGACTGCAGCCGAGCCATTTGGTCCATTTCTCTTCCTTGGCAAAGGGGAAAAAATATAAAGCGCTCCAAATTATTAGGTAATGATATCACTTTAAAAGGCGACACAATATTTTACCAGCATGATGCCACTTAGCTGTGGTTTTAATAAAATCCAGAAAGCCCGGAGCTGAAGAAGCCAGCATCAGGTGGGGGCAGACAAGCAAGCTCTCGAAATTCACATCAGGAAAATTACTTTTTCTTCAAATGGAAACTTTTCAATTGCTTTCAAATAGCTGGTACTGATGGAAATAATTCCCTTCCCACGTTTGCATACGCTGCCCGTGTCTTCTCTGCATGGCGCCAGGCGCTTCCTTAATAAAGATGGCTGCAAGGCTCTGATGTTGCCAGGCTCATTATTTAGAAAAGGCACCAAACCAAGTCAAGGGGAGTCAATTGATTACTAAATGCAATTCCTGTTTGGTGTCCCCTGAGGCAAATACAGGCCACTGGGGGAGTGTGGGAATGTGTGTTCACAGAGCAGCTAGGACACATCTGTCTCATGTACCTGTTTGGGGTATCTTCTTTGGATAACAGGTACTAATAGGGACCTTTCCTCTTTTATTTATTTTCCTTCTGGTGTCCTGGGATTGTTAATCTAGGGCCTTGAGCATGCTAGACGGGTACTTTACCACTGTGTTACATCTTCAACCCTTTTCAAAAGAAGCTAATTAGCCTATGCAAGTACTGTGTAAACTGTCTCTGCCTTTCCAGTGCTCTGATTAGAAATGCATGCCAGCATGCCTGGCTTTTCTTGTGTGTGGGTGTATGTGCATATGAAACACATACACACCCAAGCGGTGGGGTGAGGGAAGGGGGCGGGGTTGGTGCAGGTTCATCCATGCTGTGTTGTACATGTGGAAGTTAGAGGACAAACTTGACTGCCAGTTTTTACTTCCTACCTTCTCTGAGACAGGGTCATTTCAAATGCTGTACACAGACTAGCTGGCCTGTTAATTTCTGGAGATTCTCATGTCTCTGCCTGGTATCGTTTCACATAGGTGTGCTGGTATTACGAAACCTTGTACTACTGTATTAAGCTTTAACATGTGTTCTGGGAATCTGAACTCAGATCATCAGCCTTGTGTGACAAGAATTTTTACCCATTAAACCAGCTCACTAATCCATATGCTAGGAATTGAACTCAGGTCCCCATACTTGCATGGCAAGCTCTTTACTGATGAAACTATTTCTTCAGTTCTTCCATCAGCTCTTCTTTTACATTTTATTTTAAAACAGAGTCTCATTAAGTCACATAGGCTGGCCTTGAGCTCACTCTGGAGTTCAGACAGGCTTTGCACTTACAATCCCCCTGCCTCAGTCCTGAGTATCTAGCTAAAAATTCCTTTTCCTGATAGGAAAATGGGGGAAGAGACTGAGATACAATCACAGAAAACCAGTGATCATGTCCAATTTGGGGAGGCCAAGCTATTGCTGGGGTCAGGGTTTTTGTTTAGTAGACATTGCTGTATTATTATAATGAATCAAGACTCAAGCGTTCATTGTCTCCCTTTCCCCCCATCCTGCCCACAGTCCTGAGACAGAAAGTAGATGTTTAGACTGAAAGATGAATGTGTTCATTGTTTGCAGTAATGAGATTTGTGAGTGCTGGTGCTTGCCCAGTGGTTTTATATGGACACAGTATGACCCAAGATACCAGAACTCACGTGTGCCACATCCGCTCACTCCACTTCCTCTGCCTCTCTTCTGTCATAAAGAATGCCCAGATGGGTACAAGTGGCCTTAAACCTCTCCCGAACTTGCCAACTTCCCTTTGGTGCAGAGAGGCACTGAGCTGGAAAAGACAATCAGCCCCTGCTCATTGCATTTATTGTAGCCTCTGCATTTGTTTTTATGATTGCCTGTTATTTACGGCAAGAGGTAGTGATTTTGCATTTGGATAAGGCTTCCTTTTTAAGTCCATTATTTACTTTTAAAAAGTGAGTCTGTTTAAAGGAATATGTAGAGTCTGACTCAAATCAGCAAAATTAAAGTGTGGCCAAGGTGCATAACCTCAGCTTGCCTGTTCTCCAGGGAGCTGAGACAGGAAGCTCTCAGCTCCAGTATCAGCCTGAGTGAATTAGGGAGAGCCCCTCTCAAAAGTAAAAGTTAGAACAGGGCTGGACATAGCTTTGTGCTAAAACTCTTTCTAGGCATGCTGTATAGCCTTAGATTCAATTCCCACCAAGGAAAATAAATAAAACTAGAAAGCTGCTGGCCTTATCCATGGCCTATGCTTTATTTAGGTCAGGAGACTGAAGCCTGTGGTGAGGACGTACCCACCAATGAGTACTAACAGAGAGCCTAGGGTAGGTACAAACAGGCTAATAGGCCAGGTAATATCTGTCATAAAAAAAAATAAGTGGTTACTCATAGTTTTCCCAAAGAAGGGGACATGCTATACCATGGAGAAGCCACCCAGGCCAGCATTTGGTTGGTCAGAAGTGGTAATGGGATAGGCTAGAGACCCAGATCCAGGGGCAGTAGTACTAACATGTGGAGGGTATGTATGTGTGTGTATGTGTATGTGTGTGTGTGTGCATGTGTATGAAAGCAAGACAACAACATTGAATTTCATTGCTCAACTATGGCCTACCATTTTTCAGAGTCTCTCATTGGCCTTGGGCTCATTGATTGGGCTAGGCTGGCTGACCAGTAAGTTCCATGAATCTACCCGTCTCTGCCTCCCAACTGCAGGGACTATACAGCCATGTACAAGTGATACTGCCCCTGGGTTTTTACATGGATTTTGGGAATGGAACTCAAGTCCTCAGGCTTGCACAGGAAGCAGGTTATCAACTAATCTATCCTCCAGGAGCACTAGTCTTTATTGGAGTTTCCAAAGAAGAAGCCGCAGGATTAGGATCAAGAGGCCTGTACTTGGCTAGTTTGAAGGGTTCTAGTGAAATTTGGTATGTGTAAGCTCTCTCTAGTCCTCTGGTACACCTGACTCTGGCTGATTAGGGCAGGCACGGTGGTTGAGGGCATTGGACTCTTCATGGTAGGTTTGCTTCTGAAACATTCCATTCTAGAGGCACCGTTTTCCATGTCTGGGTGTGAGGAGTCTCCCTAGGAGCAGCCAGGTCTTATCTGCCAAAGAATAAGAATACAGAAAAGATGTGGTCAGAAATTCTTAACTGCTTCGTGACTAGGCCGAGTCTTAGACTCAAGTCTGTTCTTCACAAAATCAGGGCCTGCTTGTTGAGCACATGTTCTGAAGTTAAAGAATTACAGGAGCACAGTAAAGCTGCGTATCAGCTACAACCCTGGGGAGCCTGGAAGCTCACACTCAGCATGTGTGTAGGACTCTGAGGTGCCCTGTGTTTCTGTGTCTTGTACATAAGTATACAAATATACACCCATAAACACACATAGCTCTAAATAGAATAAACTGAGACTTTTGTGGGCCTACATTTGGCTGGTGTATTTCTGTGGAAAGAACATTAGAAATTGTCAGACTATTCCCATGTATGTAAGTTCCCAGGACCTAGGGTGAAGGAGCAGAAGACAGTGTCTGTCTCTGTCCTCAATGCACTGATACACCTTGTGGTAGATGTCCTGCCACAAAATGTCATGGCATTAACTTTTAGAACACAGGCACAAACAAAGCATTTGTCCTCATTGCCTTTCTGGTGTTGTGATGCAATACTCTGACCAAAAGCAACGTAGGGGAGGAGAGGGTTTATGTTGCTCACACTTCCAGGTCACAATCTGCCATTGTGTGAAGTGAGGCAAGAACCCGAGGCAGGAGGCTAGAGCAGCAGCCATGGCTGGAGGAGTGTCGCTTGTGCTGCCCCACTCACTGGCTCCTGCATAGCTGGCTTCCTTACACAGCCAGAGCCACCTGCAGTGGACGGTGCCACCTGCAGTGGACTGGGCCCTCCAGCACACATTATTCATCAAAACCATCCCCACAGACATGCCCATAGGCAAGACTGATAAAGACAATTACTCTACTGAGACCCCCTTCCAGGTAATTCTAAACCATGTCAAGCTGATGGTTATTGGTAGTAAGGTCAGGGCTGCACCATAAAAGACAATTCTGTTCAGAAGAAGAGTGTGTGGGCATGGTAGATATTTCCCAAGGGGACATAAATGTCTATTCATATGACTGCAATGCATAGTTCTCATACAAATACATCTATGTTTTAATGACCTTTATAACATATATGTGTGTGATATGAAAAATAAATATAGTCACCCGTATGACATACAGACATATATTTATACAAAAGTATTTTTTGTCTACAGATATGATTCAATGGATAAAATTATTGCCACATAAGTATGAGGCCCCCCCGGTTCAAATGCCCAGAGTCTGTTTAAATCTTGATGTGTTTGCAGATGTCTGTATTCAGCACTCTTGTGGTAAGATTGGAGGCAGCAACAACCCTGTCTCAAACTGACTGAGGTTGTCCTCTTACCTTCACACATTTGTGTTTACATTCACACATGCATATGAAGATAACAAATAACTATGGTTCATACATGAAATACATAAACATATAGATTGCATATATAGACTTACCTATATATGTTTACTATACATATGATACAAAATACAATTTTCAGTTGAACATCAGTTCTTATGGATGCCAAATACTTGTTACAAAAGAAAATAGCAGTTCAACAGGCGTAATTCCATCAGCTGTTAATATAAATGACGGTCTGTTCTTTACTATCTATCTTCAGCCAATCAAGAGAATGTTCACGAATATTTGCTTTTTGCAAACTTCTGCCCAAAGCTAAAGCAACTCTATACTTTTTATATTCTTTTTATTTTTTCTTATTTGCTTCTGTATTTTACCCATGAGTGCCTGAAGCAAAATACTGTTCCTGGAATATTCTCCTGATGTGTTTACCTTGGAAGCCATTAGCATTTGGGTCTGTACTATTCATAGTCAGAGCAGAGAACAGTTCTGCAAAATTTATCATCCCTTCTCTGACCTGCGTTTGTGCCATTTCATTTCCAGTTTATTCCAAGGTCAACTGAGAACAAGACCATAGGCTGCGTCTGCCTTACTGGTACCAGTGTCACCTGGTACTAAGTCTAAAATACCAGCTTCTGTGGTAGATTACACACGCCCCCACTTCTCCACACCTTCCTCTGCAACATAGCTGTCCCGTTTATCTCCCTACAAGGTAGACATATTTTATCAGTCCCTTGAATTCTGGCTGGCCCTGGGACTTCTTTTGACTAATGGGATACATCAAAAATGACTCTCAGCCATAGGCAGTTCAGGGAAAGACTTTGAGATTTCTTCTTCGGCCTCTGGCGCCCAGCTGAAGAATCAGTTGGCCCTCTCCCCAATGGTCAAGTTGCAGCGAGGGAACCCTAGACACAGAGTCACTCTGTTTACCTGTACTTAATCATCAAGGGAGAAGAAAAGCATCTGAGAATGGAGGAACCAGTCTTTCAAGCCCACCCCAAATTGCTAAGTCATTGGCATTTCTGCAAAATAAATATCATTCAAAATCATGGCAGTTTGGAAATGCTACTGTGTAGAAAAAGTGAACCATGGATAGTTACTATGTAGAAAAGGTGAACCATGGATAGTTACTATGTGAAAAGGTGAACCATGGATGGTTACTATGTGAAAAGGTGAACCATGGATGGTTACTATGTGAAAAGGTGAATCACGGATGGTTACTATGTGAAAAGGTGAACCATGGATGGTTACTATGCAGAAAAAGTGAACCCTGTTAATAAGTTAATTATCTGTGGTTATTCTAAAATAACAAAGTTGCTGAAGTGTGATGGCCCAGTGGGAAATACTTGCCTTGCAAGACACATGACCAGAGTTAGATACCAGGAACCTATTTAAAGATGGAAGGAGAGAACCGGTTCCACAAAGTCAACCTGCACATGGCAGCTGTGGCACATCTGAGCACGCGCGCGCACACACACACACATAAACACACACATAAACACACACACACATAAACACACAGAAACAACAACAACAAACAACTAAAAAAAAACAACAATTATTTACTATCTCACAATTCCTTGGAACTGGAAATTTGGAGGTTGTTTAACTGGCTGGCTTTGTCTCAGGGCTGTTTGATATGACTTTGTCTCAGGGCTGAAGGTCCGTTTCCAAGTTGGCTTTTATGTGGCTGTCAGCAAGGGACCCTTTTCTCACTATGTAGGTGTTTCTAGGGAACTGTTTGAGTGTTTGCACAACATGGCTGCCTCTTCCCTCCCGAGTCAATGATCAAGAGAGATCAAAGAAGAAACCACATGATTTAGTTTTGAGATTCATTGTCAGGTTTTCCAAACTCTGTTCTATTAGAGAGGGCCTGGATGCACAGACACACAGCTCCAAGTTGGCTATGCCATTGCACAGAACAGTGGCCTTCAGTGTCTAGTGGATATGGACTGGGATCTCACCTGGATCTCTGTGACCCCACTGAGGTTCCAAAAGCTCTCAGGTTTCAGCTTTCTCATTTCTCAAATGGGGCAATGGCCATCTGTCTTCTTAATGGTAAGATCTCTGGGTTTCTCCTCTTCTGTCCTACATACTACTCCACCATCTGCATTATAGTCAGTGGAAGGTCATGGGAGGAGAAGGAAGCATTGAGAAATACTGGAGTGTACAATGATGGTGTTTACCCACAACCCCGGCACTTGGAAGCCTGAGGCAGAAGTAACAAATGACTTGGAGTCTTGTTATGACTTGGAGAGGTCAGCTGGGGCTACCTAATGAGTTCCAGGCCAGGTTGGGCTACAATAAACCAGAAAGAAAAAGAAAAAGCACACAAAAACAGAAAGTATTGACATATTGTGATATGAGAATACTTTTCAAGAATCCAGCTGTGTTTGTGTGACCTTACGATCTTAGGTGAGTTACCTCTTCCTTCTAAATTACAGGTTCTGCTTATGTTAAATTTGCTGTTTGGACTGCTGGTCCCTAGGGTCTCAGTTAGCTTCAGATGAAATTTGCAGGTAAATGGATGGACTTAGAAACAATCATCTTGAGTGAGGTACCCCATACTCCAAAGCACAGATATTTGGTGTTTTCTTTTATGTGAGGTTGTTAGCTTTTAAGCTGTAGATAGATGTGTTTCAATCCAAAGAACTACAGAAGTTAGGTAGCAAGTAAGGGGCAGAGTTGTGGCAGGAGGGATCTTCCGAGGAAGGGGAAATAAAATACAGTGTTAAAAAGAGGTAAAGGAGAAACTAGAACAGGAGAATCAAATGGGGAGGGATGGGAGGAGAACGTAAAGAAGGGAATATGGGGAGGGACAACTAACATCGAAGGCCTTTTGAAAAGTCATATGGAAACCTACCCCAGTAGAAGCTTCCTAAAATAGATACATACAAGAAATGAATTTAAATGAGGCGACCATATGATGGGATAGACAATGCCTCAACCAGCACCAAGCACCATCACATAGGCCAGGTCGTGTGCACAGCATAACTTCCCACCATGTGCCTTGTATTCTTGTGCATAGCCAATCCTGAGGGACACCTGTGTGGAGATGCAAGGAATATGCAAGGATGAGGTACAGCAGGCAGCTTCAGATTTCTGCTCTCTGCTGAATTTCCAGTGTCAGGAATGGTGTCTTGTTGAGGTGTTGGCCAAAGGCCTTCCTTAGACCTGCCCCCACCCCCACACACTGCAAGAATCACAAGGAACTGCCAAGTCTACTGTTCACTCCCTATAACCCGATGATAAGGTCCTGCTGCTGATGGCACCACTTACTTAAATCACTGAATATGGAGAAATTGAGTGGGTGTCCAACCAGAAGCTTTGTCCCACTGACAATGGGCCACATGGTGATGGAAAGTACATCACATGCTACTGGAGGAGAAAATACTATCACCCAGCTCCAAACCCTGTGACCTACAATACTGAACTGCTTGCCAGGTATACTAGTGTAATTGTAGCAGAAATGTCATAGGAGTAGCCAGCCCCGTTCTAGTGGGATTTAAGGGCCACTCCATGAGATGGAATCCATACCCAGCACTGCTAAAGTGGCCAAGAACCTAAGACTGAATAGGTTATGGGCCCTAGGAGATAGCCTACTACTGTTATTCTGCTAAAGGATAATATAGTGATATTATAACATAGTGATAAAATAACTCTTAATGACACATGCTATACCCATAGATCAGAGCAACTTTCAGCCCTCATCAGAGAAGCTTTTTGCAGTAGACAGTAGTTAACAGAGAGACCCACAACTGAACAACACACAGGGAGTGAGAGACTTTGGAGCACTCAGTTCTAATTGGGGGTGTCTATCAAATGTCTCTCAAAGCCCAGAGATCTACGCTGAAGAGGAGGCAGGAAGACTGTAAGAGCCAGGGGTGGTGGATGACTCCAAGGGAATGGCATCCTCCAGACCCAATGGGTCTAGTACACGTACGACCTCATGGAGATGTGGCAACATGCACAAGAACTGCACAGGTTCTAAGCAGACAAAATCCCAGCACTGATAAGAGGAAGCAGCACTGGGGACCACCCCTAACCAACATATTATTTGCAACTGAGACCTTCTGGAAAAGGAAAAAGCCAGTTTTCTCCAGTGGAGTGACACTGGGTATATCAACTAGACTCCACATCAGGCCCCATGCCCAGGAAGAGTATGCCAACACAAAATCTCTTCCATGTCTTTTGGTGCACATTTTTTTTTGTCTTACTAGATTTATTTTATTTTGAGAGAGACACAGAGAACAAACATGAAGTTTGTTTGGGTAGGAAAGTAGAGATATGGGAGGGCTTGGGGGAGGGGAAATAACGTGATCAAAATATATTATATAAAATTTTTTAGGAGTTGGGGATTTAGCTCAGTGGTAGAGTGCTTGCCTAACAAGTGCAAGGCCCTGGGTTCAGTCCTCAGCTCTGGAAAAAAAATTAAATAAAAACGAATTTATTTTCTTAAAAAGTATACAAACTCCAAAAAGTATGACATATTGTGATACTAGAGTAGTCTTTAAGACCCCAACTGTGGTTGTGTTCTTATGACACTTCTTCTGAATTACAGGTTGTCCCTATGATATGTGTTAAATTTGCTGTTTGGACTGCTGGTCCCTAGAGCCTCAGTTATCTTCAAATGAAGAACCAGTTTTTCCAAGACATTGTTTGAGAGCTAAAAGTCCATCTTCCCATGTCACCCCTGCAAGCCAAGCAGCAACCCTTAGGCATTAAATGGGGACCTTTTTGAAGGTCATCTACCCAGGAAGTCATGTGGAAAGTGTCCCTGGGGCCAGGCCGTTGGGGATATGAAGGTGCTAACAGTAAGATTTGCAGCCTTTTAATGAGAACTTGCTTGGGGAAATTATAATTCTTTACAAATTCTAATCAGGACTCTCAGCACCAAAAGGGCTCCTTTCAGGAAGCAATTAAAGGGCACCCCCCCCCCATGGGGAGGGCAGAGTGGTGACTGAGTACTGCTTTCCACATATTTCTAGGCCGGGAAGTAGAAGGAACATGAAATCACTCCAGGTGAGGGAAGGGCAGACGGCTTCTTTGTAAGCTAACACGTTGAGGGGTTTGCATGGGAGGGAACCTATGCCACATTTTGGTTTCAGAAGGTTTCTGAGAACTCAGACAGAGTTAGACTTCTTGGGCAGATAGTTGGTCCTTGCCCCCTGTGGTCACACTCTGTGGTGGTGAGTTTTAATTCTCAGCTTGATGTAACCTAGAATCACATAGGGAGAGGGTCTCAGCGAGAGACTGTCTGGATCAGTTTGGCTGTGGTTATGGCCGGGGGTTGTCTTGACCGTGGGAAGACCCAGCTTGAACATGACTGCACTGGGCCCCGGTGTTGGGCCTTGAACTAGTAAAGAGTAGAGAAAGTTAGCTGAGTGTCAAGCATGCACGCATTTATTCTTCTTTGCTCCTGACTGTGTTGTGGCTCTTCAAGTTTCTGCCTTGACACCTTCCATTGTGAGCTAAAATGCTCCTTTCTCTCCTAAGTGGCCTTTGCATCAGAGTATTTTAACACAGCAAGAGAAATAGAAATGGAACACGGTCTTTCTTGCTGCTTCTTGGCACAAGCTGCTCCTCTCTCTAGTGCTGATTGGTGTGGTTTAAATGTCAACTATCTCCACAGGCTCCTTGGTTTGAATGCCATCTCTCCAGCTGGTGGCGCTGTTTGGGGAAATGATGGAAATTTAAGAAAGTTACAGGAAGAAACCAGTGATAGGAAGTGGGTGGGACTTGAGGTTCAGTCTGGCCAGTTCCTCCTCAAACTCTGTGTTCCTTGATTGCTGCTTCCACAGTGGACAGAAAGCTGAAGGAGCTGGGGGAGGAGAGGTCTTGGTTTTGAAGCCATACCAGTTGGTTTTGAGTCTCAGTCACAGTGCATAACTGAATGACATCCCAAGTGTGTTTCCCCATTTGGGTACTAGGAGGCATGATATCTTTACCACCCCATGTGCAGTTATGAAGATTAACTAAGGTGATACAGGCAAACCCTTAGGCATGTTGATCATAGGTCACCATCCCCAGTAACAGCTCGAGCACAGAGAAGGAGCCTGGATAGTCTTCTTTGGTGGGGCAGAGGATGTAATCGTGTTGCAGATCTCCTCTCCCATGTTGCTTCTGTCAGACATTTAGTCACATTGGATAGAAAAGTAACGAGTACATTCATGTCTCTGGGAGCTCAGCAGCTCAAGGCAGGCTTCGAGATCTTGCAGGGCACACAGAGGTGCCCCCTTGTGGATGCAGTCCACAGTTAGGGTAACTTCTCAGATAGTGAGTTTTTCCTTCCATCATGAGAGCAGCCCCAACTTGGGTGGTGGCAGGGCACAGATAGCAGGGCAGAACAGCTCTCTTTACTGTGCCCCTTAGAAGAGAAAGACAGACTCTGGAGAGAGCATCCCCAAACAGCACCACCTGCTGGGGAGAGTGCTTAAACCCAGAAGGCAGTGGGGGAATATTCCACATATAAATTACAACAATCAACACCAGACAGAACAGGTGCTTGTGCGGAGAAGCAACAATAAACACGATGTCCCAGTTTCATTGTATTAAATTACCATGATATAAAACAACACTGGGGAGACAGGAGGATCATTGTGGGAAGTCAAGGCAGGAACCTGGACTCATCCCCACTTGCTCCCTTGAGTGCAATCTACACCAAGTTCTAACAAGTCATAACTGGAGAGGTAGGCTCAATATGTCTCTACAATCACCTTCACAGTGACTTTGAGAGAGAGAAAATCTGAGTCTTTTGGAGGGAGAGCCTTCCTCATTGTTGGGGGTAAGCACTGACTATTAGCTGCCTCAGATGAATCTGGTGGCTGGTCAACCATGGGTCATAATTCCTAACAAGGCTGTCCCATACCCCAGTATGCATGTGACTGAGATAGAACCTGCTAGTCAAGAGGATCCACTTTTAGTCCTGTGTACTTGGAGTCATTCCTGGGGCTGGGGGACCAATTGGGTTGAAGGTAACTAACTGGTTGAGGTCAGCCACTGCGTTTTGGTGAATGGGTTTTGACTGCTGACAGAACAGCAACTGTGTATGTGGACGTTCCTGTTCCACCTCTGTGCTGTGGGAACTGGAGGGAGATCTCGGCCTATGACAGACAGTGGGATGAGGCTGTGCCTGATCCACTTATATGGACCTTCATCACCTTCTGAAGGGCTCCAGTGGTGATGTTCTTTATAGAGGCGACAGTGAGGCTAGGGGAGTGTCACTAACTAGGCTCACAAACCAGTGGCTAAATATTGGGGACTATGGGGGTCTAGCTGCTTGATAGTCCCCTCCCTGGGTACGGGAAGAATCTACAACCAGCTGATAATTTAATGTTTGGTGAAAAGAAATGAATCTATGTACACAAAACTCCTTAGTCCATATACTTCATTATTCTGTGTCAGTTCTCTCTCTACACAGCTTCTATTCTGCTCTCATGCCTAGCTCATTTCTTGCCTGATTTGTCTCTACCTTTATCTGTTGACTCCTCTAAGTTTTATCTTAATTCTCTCATCTTAGTTCTGCCCCATCTAAGTTCTCATCCATCTAGTTCCTTCCCATCTCAGCTCCTCTCCCATCTCCTTCTCTCTCATCTTGTTCTTCCCCATCTGGCTCTTCCTCATCTTCCATCTTGTTCCTCTAGTCCTCTCTTTTAGCCTTTCAATCCAGTTCTTCCCATCTAGTCCATTCCTCTCCAGTTCTTACCCATCTAGTTTTTCTGTTCTCTTTTCTCTGTCTTGTCCTTAATTTCTCTAGTCAAAATCCTCCTTCTCCCTCTCAGTCCTCCGACTCTCTCAGTTCTCCCCAAGTCTCTCAGGAATCCAGTTATAAACCCTTATTGCAATCCTCTCTCAGAGCAAAGTCACCAGACTTGAATTCTTACGAAGTCATAAAGGCAGGTAAGAATTTTCCTCAGGCAGTGACCACCAGGCTTTCTTTTACAACCCAAAAGGGAAGTGGTAAAGGAGGAGGTCAATAGAGAGCTAACGATCTGTTAGTATATAAAAAAGGGAATTTGTGTGCTCAATCTACATTCCTAGAGGTGGTTAGGTAAGAAATTAGGAGTCTATTAGTAAGGCTGTATAATAAAGGAGGGTCTCACCCTAAATTGCACAAGAAATAAAACTATCCATCTGACCTAGGAGACAGGTGTTGCTTCATTTGGCCTTGGATGCTTAATCTGTTCTTAGAGAATACAGAGGCATTACTGACAAGGAACTTTCATCCCTCTGAGGATGGTCCTGGCCCGATGCTGCCAATGACTATAATTACAGGGAGGTCTGAACTGGGGTTCTGGCTGTGCATTGCTGTCAGTGCAGAAGGTTATCTGAGTATTCCTTTAGTAGAGGGGAAATGGTGCCCAATAAAGGATAGAAAAGCTACAATAGCACACAAGAAACTCATAGCAGGAAACGGCTGATAATCAAAAGCCTAATATCACCAAGGTTCATTGAGCCTCGCTTGACCTCTGGAAGGCCTTTGGCTTTTTCCAGGTATTAGCTTTGTCATAATCAACTGAAATCCTACTTTATATATTTTTGCAGCTTGTAGCAGCTAAATGGGTCAGAATCCAGGGCTGTACCATTACCCCTCAGGACAGCACAGTGCTCCCCAAGCTCAGCAGCTTATTCTTGCTACTGTCCCCCAAAACTGGGCTACACAGGATGCAGATGGATGCCCACTGTGTCTCAAGGACTCACACATGGTTTATCTGGGTGTCCTCTCCCATTAGCACAGGAGGTCTTACCTCTCTGTCAGTGTTCCTAATCCCCCTCTTTGGTACTTCCAACTCTGTTTCACAGAGCAGAGCTATATAAATGTCTTAGCCACCATGCACATCCTGTCTTCATCCTGTGTCCTGAACAGACTTCATGCATGTCTAGGGTGAGAAGGGTCCTCCTGGTTACTCAACATAGCCCAATTTGAGCTTCCCTTGTTGAAGCTGTTCCTGGAGAGTGAGGATGGTCACTAGAGCAGTCATTCTCTGGTCAAATAGTGAGGACTGCCTACTCCATTCTGACCTGTAGGGAGCTGAGGAAGAAAGAGCCATTTCCCAGTAGCCAGCAACATAATCGGTCACACCTCGGTTATGGAGTCTCCATAGAAAGCCCCAGTTCCAGGCTGTTGCAGGCTTTTGGGCTAGGAAGGTTAAAATCCCATTATCTTCAGGGGCACAGAGGCAGCCCTGGCCTTCCCTGTACTTTACACTATGCATCTCTTCCACCTGTTGCTTCCTGAGTTCCAACCTTCAAAATAGACCAATAGTAGAAAACACATTCCTCTAGTTCTGTGCACATTCTAGCAGATTATTGCCCCCAAGTAGGGGTGTATAGAGACCCTGGATTTGCTACTGTCAATTAGAAGTCAGAAGGGAAGTTGGCATCTGGTGGCCACTTGAAGCAAGGCTTTGCTGTGGATGAAGCACCTCACTCATGGGATGAAATGCTCACCTTGCTTACATGGTATCTGAACTGAAAGGCATGGCATGACATAAACTTGGTGTCCCCAGGGAACTGGGCAATCCTACTGAGATGGCTCAGTAGATAAAGGAGCTTGCAGCCAAGCCCGACAACTTGAGTTTGATCTTTGGTATCCAGATAATGAAAAGAAAGAATTGACTCCCACAAATTGTCCTTGAACCTCCACACACATGCCTCCCCAATAAGATGTTTAAAAAATATGCTTTTAAAAAAAAGGCAAGATCAGTCATGTGGTACTCGGGGCCTGGTAAAGCTGAGGGAAGTCGAGGTCAGCTGACCGACAGAAAGAAGAGCCCTCTGGCCTGCATGTACCTCCATTCTGTGTGTTCAATGTTTCTCCTTGCTGTGGTCTCCTTTCCACATCAGATCCCTGTTCTCTGGAGAGAGCGGGATTTCTCTTCACCTGTGCTCTGTGTCAGCATTCCTGAAGGGATGCCTGCCTGACCATGGTGTGTGTGTGTGTGTGTGTGTGTGTGTGTGTGTGTGTGGTGTGTATGTGGGGTGTGTGTGGGGGGGTGGTGGGTATGTGTACCTGTCCATGACTTTTTGCAGCAAATGGAAAACCTAGGTTGCCTTTTGCGTTTGCCGAAAGTACCTGCTATAATTATGGCTACCCATAATGAGAGCTGATGTAATTATTAGTGTGAATGGCTCTGCTCATTATGGGATGCATTTTTAATTTGCAAATGCATCACTGGGGCCATGGTGATCGGATTCCCTTTTTGACCGTTAAGCTGAGGACACATGTTCTACCATTTTTCTGCCTGGGCTTCTGATGAGATGGCAGGGGCAGTGACTGGGGGGCTGAGCTGAGAGTCAAGAGGCATTATGGATGTGAAACAAGTACCCAAAGCCAAGATAAAGGGGTGTATTGGTGAAATTATTAAGGCCACTCCACGTAGTTAAAAGGGAGGTTTATTTTGTGGGGTAGCTTACAAATGAAGGGATAGTTTGCAGGGTCTGGGAAAGGTATGGTGCAGTCTCTGGAGAACTCTACTCAGTCTACCTCCAGCGTCCAGGGTCCTGGAACCAAAAGAGGCCCCTCCTTTTGATCCTGGGTCTTCAGCATCCTCCTTCTGTAGCAGGGATCTTAAAAGTTCTTATTAATAAAATCAAACCCAAGGCCAGGTATTGGGGTGAATGCTGGAAGATCAGAGACACAGAACAAGCCACAGCTACCTCGCCTCACCAGTTCCTCAGCTGGTCTTGTTTCCTCAGACTGGAAGCCTCTGAGTCCTCATCCAGAATGGATCTCAGCTGAACTGTGCTGGTCCAAAGCCTAAAAGCTTAACCAGCCAAATGCTTAACCAGCCAAATGCTTCTAGTTTCTGGTCTTCACTCCTTATATATCTTTCTACTTCTGCTGTCACTCCCTTGGATTAAAGACTTGCTTTCTGGGATTAAAGGTGTGTGTCTCCAAGCTGGCTGTGTCCTTGAACACACAGAGATCCGCCTAGCTCTGTCTCCAAAGTTCTGGGATTAAAGGCGTGCACCACCATCACCCAACTTCTGCTATGGCTTGCTCTGACCCATTTTCTAGACACCATTTTTGGCTCTGTTCTAGTGGCTGTCTGTTCTCTGACCCCAGATAAATTTGTTAGGGTGCACAATATTGTGGGGAACACAATACCACCACATTTCCCCTTTTTTTGTCTAAAATTTAAAAAAGCTTATAACTAATACAAGAAAAATCATATCCAATAAGTGTATTTTAGGCTTTGGAGCAGCAGTTCAGCTGAGAGCCATTGGGATGAGGACACAGAAGCTTACAGTCTGAGGAAACAAAACCAGCTGAGGTGAGGAAGCTGAGGCTTGTTCTGTGTCTATGATCTTCCAGCGTTCACCCCAATACCTGGCCTTGGGTTTGATTTTATTAATAAGAACTTTTAAGATTCCTGCTACACTCTCCCAGCCCCACCCTGTAGGCGTGACCATTACCAAAACCTCAATGGGGGTTGGAACTTCCAGGCCAAGGCTGGAATGGCTACCCACTACAGGGGTGTGTCTTGTTCTCCCAGACCAATGCCAGGAAGTGTTAACCTTACCACATCCTTGAACTCAGGCTCCTGGCTCTCAGAACTGTGCTGTGTAAACTGCAGTTGGTGTTGCTTGCTGAAGAAGCTCCAGGACATAACCATCATTATGCCCCATCACCAGGGCAAGATGATGACGTTCACCTATCAGGCAGCTTTGTGGTGCATCTCAAACTACAGATGTTTCCATGTTTGCTCATTGTCTTATGTGTTTGGAATCTTCTTTTCTTCAGTGCCTGGTGTTATCACACCACACACATGCACACCGGCCCACATTGGCTCTCTCTCTCTCTCTCTCTCTCTCTCTCTCTCTCTCTCTCTCTCTCTCACACACACACACACACACACACACACACACACACACACACTTTTTTAAAAACATGAGCCAAGTGGATCTCTGTGAGTTTGAGGCCAGCCTGGGCTACCAAGTGAGTTTCAGGAGAGGCGCAAAGTTACACAGAGAAACCCTGTCTCGAAAAGCCAAAAACCAAAACCAAAACCAAACCAAACCAAAACAAAAAACCCATGCTCTTTGAAGAGGAGTGTGGACTTCAGGAATGACATATTATCTCCAAATACTTGAGTCTTCACCACTTAAAAGGCAACTGCTCTCCCACACAACTGGGATATTGCATGGAACATTGATGGCAACGCTCATGTACAGACTATGACAGCTTCCCGCTCTTGTCCTTAAGCATCCTCATAGATATTTTTTTTAAAAGGATTATGTTGAATGTATGCATCGTGCCTCTTCATTCTTGTGTGACCTAGAAGGGCCCATCTTCTGTTGACAATCTTTTACAACTCTGCATTTTAGGAGACCTGAGGCCAGCTGTGTTGTGGACCAGTAATCATCAAAGTGGGGCCCCTGTACCACCAGCATCAGCTGGAAATAAATTAATTTATCACTTGAAATATTCTCAGGCTATAGTCAGACCTATCTTAACCTGTGGAAATGGGCTTCAGGAATCTAAAGAGAGAGAGAGAGAGAGAGAGAGAGAGGGAGGGAGAGAGTCTGTGACAAAGGAGGTTTGCACTGTAAACGAGTTACCCTTCTCCTCACTCTGATGTAAAGGGGGAGAAGAGTTTCTCACTTGTGGCTTCAGTCCACTGTGCTGGAGAAGGCACAGCAGCTTCAGGGGTCAGACCCTGGTGATGGTAGCCCCCCATGTAGCTTGCACACATCTTAGGCAATAGAACAGAAAGAGTTTTGTGGGATCAGCCAATGATATTGTACCTCAAGCCCACCCCAGAGGCTGACTCCTCTAGCAAGGTTCCACCTCCCAAACCAGAACCATCACTTGGTGGCTGAGTGTTCAAATATGCCAGCCAGTGGGGGACATATCTCATTCAAACTGTGTCCTGTGTCCTCTGGGATGGTCCTCAGAGGTAAGACCTCCTGTACTTGCCTGACGACGGGGTGTGAATTGCCCAAAAGTCAGCAAATATCCAGGGTTCTCAGACCCTGACTTCTAGACATCAGGCTTCAGTAGGTCTGTGCTAGGAATTGAGACCCCCCCCCTTTTAAAATGTTTTTGTAATGAACAGTTCTTTACCTAGCTACAAAGAAGAGTTTCTTGGAGAAGTTAGAACAAATGGAATTACCAGTGATGTGGCCCTACCCGGTAGTGTCTACTTTAGTTGGTGAGTGTGTAGGGATGGTTTGAGAGGTGACAAACTCATTCTAATATTCTACTGTTAAGACCAGGTGATTCGGTACTGCAACTCAGCTCTGCATGAGGGATTTTAACCCTTAGGTGGAGCCACCAGATAAAGTGTGTGATACCCAGCTAAACTTGACATGCCCAGCATAACACTTTTTTTCTTTTATCTTTATTTTTCATGTGGATGTGTGTGGTGCATGTGTGTGTATGTGTGTGTGCAGGTGAGTGTCTGAGTGTGCCTATGGAGGCCACAAGTTGGTGTTGGGTGACTTCCGCCATATTTTCCTTTTCCACCTTATTTAATGAGGCAGTGTCTCTTGCTTATTGGACTGATCAAACTAGCCATCTTGCCCCAGGAATCCCGTTACTCCACCTCCAAAGTGCTGAGATTACATTTGGCTATCCAGCTTTTTACAGGGGTGCTGGGGATCACACTCTGGTCCTCATGCTTAGGAAGCCAGTGCTTTAACCGCTGAGCCATCTCCCTAGCCCCAACACTTCCTACCATCCTCTTAAAGGATTATTGAAAATGTCTGTAGATCAAATTGCTTGTCACCACCAAGGCAACAAGTGCTTCTGGTCTCTATTGAGTGGAGGACAGGGATGTGTTCACCATCCAACACTGCACAGGACAATCCTACAATAAAGGCTGATGCAGCTCAAACATCTCAGTTTGAGTGATGCTGTCTGCATTCCCAGGGCATCTCTGGTTGACTGAGGGAAAGGACATCTGGGCTTGTGACAGAGCCTATAATTGCCTGTAATTGAAGGAGAGATGGAGTAGGCCCAGGATGGATGGAACACCCTCTGGTTTAGCTCAACCGAGAGCAGTCATGCCTCGGTAGACAGAAGCAGATCTCTACTTTTGGTACCATGACTGGACTGCTGGGAGCACTGCATTAAACTCTGCAGAAAATGACCATGGCTAAGGTACCTAACAGGAAGATTTTTCATCCTAATTTCAGGGATGCTCACAGTGCCCTTGTGTGGCATCCTGAGTCCTCCATTATTAAAGCTGTTCTTAATTAAAGTGCTTTATGACCTTCCAAGGGGCCAGGCCAGAAAGGGCATTGTGATGCGTTCTCAGCAGACTCTTTCAGCTCCAAGAAGCCTAATGAGGACTCATAAGTTAGAGGAGCAGCCAGTAATCACCCCCCACCTCTCAGCAAGTCGCTGATCGGGTGCCATGAGCCCGTATTTAATCTCTGCAACCCAGACCTCAGCCAAACTGCCAGGGCCAGGCTTTAAGTGCTGCCTTCGGCTGATGCCTGCCGTCCTGTCACTTTCCAGCCAAGATTTCCCAGCCATGGTGGAAGAATATGGCACTCCCAGAGCAGCAGGGGAGAGGGAGCAACTGGACAGGGGAGGGAGGGGCCTTGATTTTTCTGAAAACGTGGAGCCATTGGGCCCCTGAGTACCAGGAGATAACGTAAGTGCTTGGGCCAATGGCAAGCCGAAAAAGTCTCCTCAGAGTCAAGAAGTTACTCTCTTTCATGTTACTTTTAGGGAAACTGAGGAAGAAATAACCAATAGCCTCCAGGAAATAACAGCAAGGAGAGAAACAGCAGCTGAAGTTAGGAACACATAGCCTATAGCAAACCCTGCTGTAGCCGAGCCACGTCATCTCTTTGGTTTCAGTCTTTAACTTTGGAGGAAGACAGTGCTATTAGAAAATGAAAGACCACCTGCTGCGCCAGGGGCTCAGAATTCTGTTTTTGTTTGCTTGGTGTGTTTGTTTGTTTTTGAGACAGCATCTTGCTGTGTAGCCCAGACTGGTCCATACACAGCAATCTGCTTCTTTGATGCAGATTGGATGGATGACAGTAGCACACCACCACAGCAGGCTAAGAGTTTAAAATTGCTCCAGATGAAGGTAGTGACCAAAGCTTATGGCTATTTCAAGCAGGAAAACGGAGTGTTGGCATCCATCAATGAGGAAATGGAAGTGACTTAACAGAGAAACAGGCAGGGTGGCACACAGGAGAGGAAAGGTATACATGAGATATCAACGTGGGCATCAAGGAAATTCAACATGGTGATTTCCCGTGGCCCAGCCTGGGGGCACTGGCACATGACAAATAACGGAGTGTATTGGAGAGGATACTGAGAGAAATTTGATAAACTTGAACATGAGTGATAAATGTGTGTATATGAAAATAGTAGTTATATATTCAGAACTTTTACAGTTAACAAGGAGTCCTCTATTTTAGCTGTTACCTCTAAGTGTGGGGACATTTAAGTTCCTCTACATTTGAATATGTGCCTAGGAATCACGCAGGTTCCTGTTTGAAGGGTAACTGTCTGGCTTTTTAGGACTTTGATTAAGTGCCTGCTTTAAGGGGTGTAGGTAACCAGGAAGCCGATGGAGCCAGCCCTTACCTTTGGCCTATGACAGAAGAGTTCTTAGGACTTTTCTAAAACAGATTTTAGGTACTTGGTGGCCTGAAATCAATATGGTGGAAGCATTTACACACTGCAATTGGCTGGTATCACACATCAGAGTTTTAACATTTTATAGAAAAGGCAGGGGGTTGGGGATTTAGCTCAGTGGTAGAGTGCTTGCCTAGCATGCGCAAGGCCCTGGGTTCGGTCCTCAGCTCTGGAAAGAAGAAAAAAGAAAAAAGAAAGAAAAGGCAGAGATTGGGCCAGGCATTTGCCTTGACTGGCTCCCAGGAGACTCACATGCATTGGCTCTACAGGGGAAGTGATTCCTGGTTACTTAAGGCAGGGCACCCATGGGAATCCCTAGCCAGGAATGGGAGCAGAAGTCTCTCAGGCTCTGGTCGGTCTGGACCTGATTCACTGGTTTGCTGGTGGGTAGTGCGTGTGTGTGTGTGCGCACGTGCGCGTGTATGTGTGTGCGTGCATGTGTATGCGTGTGTGCGTGCGCGTGCTTGTGTGTGTGTGTGTGTGTGTGTGTGTGTGTGTGTCCATGTCTATGTACAGGTGCATGTACTTGTGTGAGCACATGTATATATGGAGGCCGGGTGTCAACCTCAGCTGTGGTTCTCAGGTGCCATTTTCCTTATTTTTGAGACAAGTTCCCTGACTGGCCTGAAGCCTGGCAGATAGGCTAGGCTGGCAGGCCAGCAAGTCCCAGAGATCCTCCTGTCTCTGCCTCCCCAGTTCTGGGATTACAAACATGCACTGGCACACTTTCAATTTTTGATATGGGTTCTGGGGCCTGAACTCAATGCACTGTGCTTGTGTGACAGAAGTGTCTCCCCCAGGGCTTTGGTGGGCAAACTTACAGATAACAGAACAACAATGGAAAATACTTTACTGAGCATCAGATTCCTCCCTGGTGCCCTGGAAATGATGATGGCACTGTTTTGGGATGGTGTTTGCAGAGGGCTTGCTGTACCCAGCATTCATCCAGGGAGAGCCACTGACACTTTCCAGAGGCGGAACTTCCTCTGGTCTTGAAGGAGCACCTGATTCTTGCTTTAACTGGTTACTTACTTATCACGTCACATTCATCCTGCCAAGAAGAGAGAAATCTTACAGAGATGTCTACAGTGTCATCTGCCCCTCCCTTGGGCAATGGTCATAACCTTGGACTCCGGGCTAGACCCTCAAGATCCATGCCTGAGTTCTGGTCATTTTTAGCTGTAAGTGGCTTGATCTCATCATACCTCAGTTTACCCATCTAAAGAAAAGGGTTGATGATTGTAGGTGGGGATTTAAGTAATGCTCAAGTGTATTTATTTCCCATTGTTGCTATGCCAACCACAGTTTGAGCATCTTGAAACAATACAGATGTATTCTCTTGTAGACCTCCGGTCAGAAGTCCAGATTCAATGCTATGAAGCTGAAATCAAGGCTCCCTGTGAAAACCTCAGGGGAGAATGCGTTTCTCACTTCTGTGAGCTTCCAACAGCCATTCCCCTAGCTCAGGGCCACATTTGTCTGATCTCTGTTTCAATGTTTTCTACACACATCTGCTTCTGACCTGTCTGCCTCCCTCCTATAAATATCTTTCTGCTTAGATCACTGACACCCCCTTGATAATTGAGCCCCATTTCAGTATCTGTAACTTACTCGTATTTCCAAAGTTCCCTTTGCTTGGGAAGATGGACCAGTCAAAGGTCCTGGAGGGTTACTAGATGGATATTTTTAAGACTTCTACAACAGGTAAATTGTCAGTATCTGGTACAAAGAAATCCATTGATGCAATCCACCTTCTGGCTATTTGTTTTGAGACAGGGTCTCATGTAGCCCAGACAACATCTAGATTAGCTATGTAGCTGAGGGACAGCACTGAAGTGGCCCTCCTGCATCCACTTCTCAAGGACAGGGATGGCAGGCATGCACCAAACTGGCTTATGCAGTGGAGGCAATTGAATCCTCAGCTTTGTACATGCTAGGCAAGCCCTCTACCGGAGCTGCACCCCCAGCCTAGCCCCTTCTTGTTTAGTGCAGAGCCTGAGGAAGCCATGAGGAGACTGTGGCTCAGCCCATGTCCGTGGTGATGCTGAGTATACCTCTGTGGCTTTCCAGAGCTTAACTATTCTCTCAGGAAGCTCTTTGAGAAGCCACCCTGTTGTTTCTGGCCCCAGAAGGTAGCTGTGTAAGTCTAAGGCATAGAACTGGCTTCCTTCCATGGCTTCACTTTTCTGGTGTTGCCCTGGACTTGTTCCCAGGACCCAGAGGTCAAATGACATTAAAATTTGAACTTGGCTGAATGCAGGCTGGCCTCTGTTCCTGATTCCAGGGACCTAGTTCCTAGTTTATCTTCTCATTCAGATACCAATTCAAGGGTGTGTCCCAAGAGGACTGCTCATCACCTAGGAAACAAAGGGCAGCAAGTGAAGACTTTTAATTTAACATCCCAAGCAGAATTTCTCCCCCCAGGACAAAATGTCGGTTTAGTAAGGGAGTCAGTGATCATTTAAATGACTCGGTGACATTTTCAGCATGAAGTGAGTTTGCATTTCCCTTCTGGAAAACTTGTTTCATACCATGATCTGATCTTGCCTGGGAGGTTTTTTTTTTGGTGGCAATGGGGGGAGGTAGGGAGGCACAGCCGCTGCTAAAGGTACATCGGACAAGGGCGCTGCCTTACTCTCCCCATTGAGCTGTTCTTTGTACAGGCCAGAATCATAGGGTCAAAATAGGATGCATTTATTAGAGTTTATAATGAAGAATTAAAAGGTTGTATAGCGAGCCTAAACAGATATGTGGTAGCCAGGATTTAACACTGCTGTTGTTCTGGTTATTTATTTCTTTGTGTTTTTTCTGACAAGGTACCACTTTGTAATCCAGGCTCATCTCCCCTTCATCCATCCTTCCTAGCCTCCCAGGTCCTGAGATTACTGGCATGTGCCACCATGCCCATGCCCAACTTTGGCTGAGATTTATTGGAGATTTCACCAGGAACCAGAAAGATGCCTTACAAATCCTAAAGAAAGGGCCTGGTGGCTTCCCTGCAGGCTCTCTAGCCACCCCCACACGTACCAGGTTGTGAAGAAGCATTTTGGAGTGGCAGGACTCAGGGTTTCTTAAGCCACTTTGTCCATTGTACTTGTGATAGCTAGGTTTTTTTTTTTTTTTTGTCAACTTGACACAAGCTAGAGTCATTTGGGAAGGACTCTCAATTGAGAAAATGTTTTCACAAGATTTGTCTTAAGGCAAATCTGTAGTACAGTGTCTTGATCAATGATTGAGAGTGTGTATGAGTCCAGATCACTGTGTGTGGTGCCACCCTTGGGCAAGTGGTCCTGGATGATCTATAAAAGCAGGCTGAGCAAGTCATGGGGGACAAGCAAGGAGGCAGCATTCCTCTATGGGTAGCTTCTCTGCTTCAGTTCCTGCCTTGGGTTCCTGCCTGACTCCTTCCAGTGATGGACTGTGGTGGAATAGATTCTTTCCTCCTCATGTTGCTTTTGGTCATGGTGTTTATCACAGTAATATAAAACCTAACTAAGACAGGATTTCATTTGTGTGACACTCTCTCTCTCTCTCTCTCTCTCTCTCTCTCTCTCTCTCTCTCTCTGTGCATGTGTGTGTAACTACATCTGTATGCATGAGTACATGCATGTGGAGGTCAGAATTGAAGTCTGGTGTCTTCCTGTAGTCAGTCTTCACCTTATGTTTTAAGGCAGGTTCTCTTCTTTCTCTCTTCCTGAACTGGAACTCATCAATTAGCCTAGGCTGTTTGATCATTACATGCCAGGGATCCTCCTGTCTCTGCCTCCCCAGAATCTGTAATCCTCTCTGTAATCCCAGCATTGGGATTACAGCTGTGTATCACCATGCTCAGTTTTTTTAGTGAGTGCTAGGGATCTGAACTAGGGTCCTTGTGCTTGTATGGCCAACACTTTACCACGGGAGCCCTTGCCCCAGCTGTTAACTCTTGCCATAGCTTACACTCCAATTAGTAAATGGGACTCTGTCACAAGGACTTGAAATAGATGAATGTGACTCAAATCTGTGAGATTTTCTATTAGTTCCAGCACCAGGCCTCTAACACATGCTATTTTTCTTTCATTTTCCCCTCTCAAGTCTTCCATGCAAACTGCCAGCCTGGAGCTGTGACAGTGTCATCTCCAGACATATCCCCACATGGAGTTATAAATACACTCCTCGTGCAATTAAGCCATGCACAGTCCCATCTCCTTTTTAAAATCTCTCTTGCATTTTTAGTGTTAATCACATGCAAGCAGCTCATGGAGCAGTCATCTCTCAGAAGCGTCTACCTTCCCATTCTGTCAAGTGCTCAGGGAGCTAAGAAGTGGCCTGCCTTCCTCCCCACCCACGCCCACACACAAGAGTTTATACCATCACAGTGCTCCGCCCCACCTCTCCACCATCCGGTTGCCTTTTATCATTTTATCAGCCTGGACTTATTGAAAAGCCAAAAATCCCTTGGAGTTAATCAGACCCTTTTATGCAGAGGTGGAGCCAATTGCCTCTTCTTCCCAACACCACATTTCCTGGAACTCAAAGATCAATGGTGTTGATAGTCTGTTGACAGAGTGTCAGCCTGCAAGCCCATTCAGCAGGATGCAGGGCTGCAGCTGTGTTTAGGGTTCCCACCCAGAAGGCTGGAAGCCAGCAGGGCACAGAGTCACTTCTCTGGCCTCTTCACTTTTGACAGGCCAGGGTTGTCCTGGAGGGTGAGCAAGACAATTTAAAAAATGTGTCATTCAAGAAACATTTGAACTTCCAACCATCTAGGAAGGGTTCACATTCTTCTCGCTCAGCCTGTCTCCAAGGGTGTTGAACTTCTTTCTTCATTGGTATATGACATTCTGGTTTATATGGTATCAAACTACAAAGAAAAGATGGGGGAAAACCAAGCCAGGGCTGGGGACATGGTTCAGCTAGCAGTTAGGCAAGCACTCATCCCTGCAGCAGGAAGTCTTCAGTTTGGACCCTTAGCACCTACATAAAGTCCAGATATGGAGTGGCTGCTATAATGTCAGCGCTGGGACAGAGGGGGAACTCTGAACTCACTGGCTGGTCAGTCTAGTCAATTTTCAAGAATCCCAGGTTCAAAGAAAGGTCTTGCTCCAAAATAAAAGGTGGGGTCACCAAGGGAAGCTCTGGATGTCACCTAGGCCACATACACACAGAGACAAGTGAACTTTCACCAAAGAGATTAACATTTTCATAAGTTCTCATACTTAGCCACCTGAAGCCTGTTGGTTGGGTGTAGTTTATGGTGATCCTGTGTTTAGTACTTCTTAAAAACTACCAGCATTCACAGTCACTGAATGACAGTGACAGAAACCACAGGCAGGTGATGGGATAGAGCTCCTCAACCCAGCTTCCTACTTGATTTGGCTTCTTGGGGTCTCCTCTTATAAAACTGATTCCAAGTACGAATAACCAAAATAAGGCCAACGTTTATTTTCCTTGACGTAGAAGGTATTCAGAAACAGGTAGTTCTTAGACAGATTCCTAACTGTATTGAAGGCTCAGCTCTGTCCAAACCCCTGTGCATATAGCTACTGCCATAAAACAGCTTCTGGGGATCCAGCTTTCACTTCTCTGGTGTCTTGGTGTCTTAGCGACTTTTCTCATGGCTGTGACAAAATAGTAGATAAGAAGCAACTTAAACGCTTACAGTTTGAGGGGCTGCAATCTATCTATTATTGGGATACAGGGGAAAGGCAGGAGCAAGGGACTAGTTGTTCACATGGCATCAGACATTAGGAAGAAGGAACAAGAAACTAGACAGGCTGTAAAACCTCAAGCACTCCCCTTCCCTCAACAACACACTTCCTTCTGCAAAACCCTACCTCTTAAGGTCTCAGCCTTCCAGAGAGCGTTTCCCTCTGGGGACCAAGTGTTCAAATACTTAAGCCTGTGGGGGGCATTTCTCACTCAAAACACAGCAGATAGAAAGATGGTGAGATGAATGAAGGGGTGAAGGAGCATACTGCACCCCACTTTGAGACTCTTTGAGGTCCACCATACACATCACTCTGGAGCATTGTCCAAATCTCTTTCATACTCGTTCTTGACATCTATGCGAGCATGGTGTCGACGTCATTAGGGGAGATGCTCCTGCAACCCTCTTGCGTGGCTTCCAGACCCCAGGCCTTTCCAGGTTGATGTTTCCCTGGACTGCTGTCAGGTTGGTTTGAAGAATGCCTGTCACTCAGCCCCACTCCCCATCACCTGTGGATTGTCCATAGCTACCAGATGAAGTCCAAATCCCATATTCTGTCCCCAAATCCTACTCACTCTTCCCTTATGAATACAAGTCCCCCCTTTCTTTCTGCTGTTCACACTGTTCTCTGTGGCCAAAATGCCTTCACCTAGTTGTTTCCTATGGCTGTAAATGCTCTACTTCCTTTAATGTCCTTTCCCAGAACTGCCTCACTCATTCCTTTACCCTAAACTACTGTTTCTTACACAGTATGAAATATCAGAACAGCAGCTAACAGACTGAAGAATGACTTGTTAATTAGCATCATCATCAAAATAGGTGAGGCCAGAGAGAAGGATCAGTGGGTAAAGACACTTGCTACCAAGCCTGATGGCTTGAGTTTGATCCCCAGAGCCCACATGGTAGAAGAGAACCGTTTTTGCAAGTCCTCTGATCTCCTCTGCACATGTACGAAGGCGTAAGTGCACACACATACACCCATAAATATAATAGCAATTATTTAAAATGAAAAAATAGAAGTGTTTAAAATGGAAGTAGCTTATGCATTATTTTCCTACCACTGGACCATAGACTATAGACTTCCTTGCTTAGTGATCCAGCACCGTGGGTGTCAGAGGTGAGAGATTTTATTGATTACACAATGGTGAATGTGTTGCTTTGAATAGAATGAATTTCTTTTCTCTGATGAGCTTATTGTTGGCACTCCAGCCAGGGATCTGAGTTCAATATGTTCTTCTAATGCTGGGGAAGTAATTGCCTCCACTTGTCCTAAATGCAGGAAGTGCAACTTAACAAGACAGAATGATGGCTTATCCACTGACAATTGCCTGTGTACCGCTAATTGTAAAGTGCACAAGTCAACTTCTGAAATACATTTTTGTGTTCATAGGACTTATTTCAGCTTTAAAAAAGGCCCTGAGGGGTCAGGGAAGACAGCGGGGAGAGAGACCCTGGTTGGGCAAGCACAATGGCTTGAGCTCAAATCCCCAGAAGTCACATCAAAGCTGAGCAGAGTGGCACATATCTGTAACTCCAGAGCTGGGAGAGCAGAGACAGGAGGATTGCTGCAGCTCACTGGCCAGCCAGCCTAGTCAGATGGTGAGCTCCAGGCTCAGTGAGGGACCCTGTCCCCCAAAATTCGGGGAGAAAATAGAGTCTGACCTCTGCATTTACACACACTCTCACACACATATGCACTTACAAACATATACCCTTTTACATAGGCACACATACTCTACAATACACATGCACACACATTCATATATAAATGTACACCATTCATACATGCACATAAACACATACCACACACATAAACATACACAGCACACTCAAAGCACACATACATGCACATATATACATATACCACACACACATGCCAAAGCATATATTCCACAAACATATACCACACACATGCATTTGAACCCATACACCATACCACACACCAAACACATACCACATACCTGTAAACACACATATTGCATATGTGCACAAAACAAACACATATGCATGCATATACTACATATGCAAATATACACACATACTATACACACAGAAAGCATTTATAGACAAAGGTAATGCATCATCACACATACCATACAACACATCCATGTAAACATACACACCATTACATGTGCACATGCACACATACACCACAGCACACAAACACAACCATCAGAAGACACTTGATACAGCTTGTCTGTGCAAAGCTTATGTGTCCACCAGTCAGTGAAAATTTCTTAAAGCTGCCTTATCTAACAAACCCAGAGGCCCATTAGCAGCCAAACTTTAGCATGCATTCACAACACATGTACATGGTAGGTTGGTAGGCAGCCTGGCTCCAGGGGACAGAGGGACTGACAATGGAGGAGCTGTGAGTTGAGAGGAGAGTGGAGGAGATGATTCTGGAGGAAGTTAAACCAACAACTTTAAGCAATTGCCCTGTGCCGAGAAACAAGAGAAAAAAAATCCTGGAATTTTTACAGAGCCACAAAAGTCCCTGGATAGTTAGAGCAACCATGAGCAAGAGCAAAGCCCATGCCTTCATGCCAGGTCTCAGTTATGGTCTCCAAAGCAGCACGGTGCCAATAAATACAGACACATCCAGCAAAGGAACACGGCAGTTACAGAGATAAACCTGTGTGCCTGTGGTCAGCTGCCTTCCCCAGGGTGTCAAGAATGATGAGTGAGAAAGGGCAGGCTCCTCAGCATGTGGGGGCAGGACACAGGATGTCCACATGCAGAAACCTGGATGTGCTGTTTCCCACCGCCCTGGTATCTGAACACAGGTTAGTTGGTGCGGTTTCCTGCTTGTTCCTCCCATTGTCTGTAGTTCTCATGGTTCTGCTGGATCTGCTGACAGTTGGCACAGCTGTGACTTGTGACAACTCTTCACTGTCACCCCTAGTTCATCTCAGTTTGTGGGTCACTCTGGAGTTACTTTTCACTGCTTGTCATTATGTTTATAGCCACCTAGTCATTGGATTGTCTGGTGTTCGTTTTCCAGTAGGCTGTTCAGGGAAGACTTGGAGCTTGTCAGCCTTCGTAACCATGTGAGCCAACTTCTTATAATTAAAATGCAGGGTTGGGGAGATGGCTCAACCATGAAAGTGCTTGCCTCGCAAGCTAAAGATCAGAGTTCATTCACTAGAACCCACATAAAGAAGCTGTGCATGGTGGTGTAAGGCTACAACCAATCCCAACATGGAGAGCTGGAGACAGATCCACAGGACACACTGGACAGGCAGCCTAGTAGAACCAGTAAGCTCCAGGTTTATTGAGGGACTTTGTCTTAAAAAGATGAGGAGATGCACACCTGGCCTGTAATCCCAGCACTCAGGAGGCAGAGCCAGGTGGATCTCTGTAAGTTTGAGGCCAGCCTGGTCTACCAAGTGAGTTCCAGGAAAGGCACAAAGCTACACAGGGAAACCCTGTCTTGAAAAACCAAAAAAAAAAAAAAAAAAAAAAAAAAAAGATGAGGAGGGAGGAGAGCATTAGTGAAGATAACCTGATGTCCACCCCTGGTCTTCACATGGATACACATATACATATAGATGCACTCGCACACACCTGCACAGACATACACAGCATTCACACATGCAAGGAAAAAAATAAGTATGCATCTCACAGGTTCTTTTTCCCTGGAGAGTCCTAAGGCAGATACTGAGTAGACTTCTGGGGCACATGCTACTCCAGTAGAATCTACAAGGAAAGCAAATTCCAGAATCAACCTTGCAGCTGGATAGTGTGCCTCAGCCTCAGTGCACGAGCTCAACAGTGATCAGTGGGGTACTCTGGCTTGGGATTCACCTCTCATCACTTGTCCAGAGCCTGAGAAGTGATCATCCATCCCCCTTCCCTTTAACAACAAGAAGACTTCCATGTAAATTTCAGGCAGTTGTCCCTGAGGTCCAATCCTTTAGTATAGAGTGACTCTGCCATGGAAAAGCTGATGGGATATGGCCTCTGGAGTGACTGGTTCTATGAAGAATCCAGCGAGTGCAGGTGGCTGGCTAGGCAGGTGCCCACCTATCACATAACCTCTGTGGGCTCAGAACTTGCCCACCTTTTGTTGAAATTCTGGGGTCTCCCACAGAAGCCATATGAGGTCCTCAGCTCCCCCCCCCTGAAACTGCACCAAGTACTGCTGGTTGTCTTCCTGCTGAGCACCACTCACCCCTGACTCATTGGGTTCCTACATAGTAGGGGAGTTTGGTGGAGTCTGCAAAGTCAATGTTGAGAGCTTGAAAGCATTAGTGCAATGGGAACTATCTCCTGGTTCCTGCACAGACTAAAACAAAGCCTTTTGTGAGTCTTCACTCTCTTACGGTCCTGTACACTAGAGGAGGTGTGCAGCTGTCTGGCAGCAGGTTAAATAGTCCGTCAACCGTCCCCATAAAGAGACAGTACTAAAAGTTTTATTTTCTACCATATGGCATTGAACAATGTGACTGCTTATATTTAGGAATGGACAGCAGAGTTCCACCCACCCTTATAAATATTACACATACGCACAACAGTAAAAAGGTGTTATAAGATCTGTGAATGGTCTCTGAGTTGTGTATGGGGATTAACACCCTAATTTCTTTTTCCATATTCGTTATACATAGTTTTTTTTAAAGTACATCATGTAATTTGATCATAGTCACCCTCAAACCTTACTGTTTCTCCTCCTTTCCTCTTTCCTGCCAATCTCCTTTCTTCCCCTGGTCTCCTTTCTGCTATTACATTATGTATAAATAAAATATATACATTTATAATATACACATATAAATTTGTTATATACCAACATGAAGTCTGGGACCCACAGTAATTTCATCTAACATGATGGTCTTTGCTTGCATCCACTTTCCAGAAATGATATAATTTCCTTTCTGTATATTGCTGAGGAAAGCTCCATTGTGTGCATATACCATATTCTTTACCCATTCACCTATTGATGCACACCTGTGCTAATTCCGTATCTTGGCTGTTTTGAACAGTGCTGCAGTAAGTGTGGATATGCACATATCTCTGTGATATTCTGATTTTCTCTAGCTAGGTACCGGTGTGTAAGTCTTCCCTTTCCCCAAAAGTCTCACCAACATTTTGTTAATTTTTTTGAGAGTAGCCATTCTGACCACCGTTAGATGGAATCTTAATTTAGTTTTAATTTGCATTACCCCAATGGCTAAGGATGCTGTGTGCTTTTTACATGTTTGTTGACCATTTGTACTACAGCATATACTGCAGAAAAGACAACAAATAATACTAGAAAACTAGATATCTGCAGGTAGAACAAAACTAGATCCCTATATCTCACTCTCCACAAATACTAAATGGATGAAAGACCTTAACACTAGAACCAAGACTCTGAAAGTGACAGGGAAAAGCTTCATGTTGGAACACCAGGTGAGGACTTTCTGAAAATCCCAATGTCTTAAGAAACTGTACCATGTATTGACAAATGGGCTTGAATGAAATTAGACGCTCCTACACAGCAGAAGAGCCAATTAAGTGAGCAGACAGTCTGCAGAATTAGGGGAAAACCCTTGCCAACTATACATCTGACAGACTCTAAATTAATGCCTAGAATATATAAATAACTAAAAAGAACCTACTCCAAACTAAACAACCCAGTCAAAAAATGCACAAATGGAATGAACAGACAGTTCTCAGAGGATGAAATGTTCTATTTCTTCATTGGTTCCAGGCAGCAAGTACTACTTCACAGGTATACTCTTATCTTCTGATGTCTGTCTGCTGTTCTGGGTTTTGAACCTGTGGCCTTACACATGCTAGACAAGCACTCTGCCAACCGAGCTATAGCCCAGCTCTTTCCTAATGCAGCATTTTCTTCATCCCTGCTTCTCTTACTGTGACCCTGTGCCCTGCATTTGGTTTGTCTGTTTGTCTCTCCTTTCCTTCACTTCCTTGGAGAGAGGACAAATTGACCATTACTGCTGTTGAATTATAGACAGCAGCAGGGGCTTCCCTGCTCTTACCCGATGACTTCATCTCCTGTATCTCGTGCTTAGAAGACACAGGGAACATGAAGGAAATGAATACTGGCGTCCTATAGACCTGTGTTTCCACCTGTCACTCACTGTGAAAGCTTGTGTTCTGTTAATCTAACATTTGTAAGGAACTCCCTCCTTCCTAAAATGAAGAGGTCACTGTTAATTGAGAATGTATAGGAAGGGCGCAGACCATGGTCAGGAAGGAGTAACCGACCAACAGTCATTTTCTTCTGTGGCCATCTTGTCTGTTGTGAAGCTGGCAGTACAGTGGGGGCTTTGTTTAGCGCCTAGTGATCCTCTTGTTCCTGAGGAGCAGGGACCTCCCAGAGAACAGGTACTGCAGTGGGTACCTTACATTACTGTGACAAATTCCTGACCAAAGCAATGTGCAGAGGGAAGGGTCTACTGTGGCTCATAGTTTGAGTCCCTCCTGGAGGGGAAGGCAGGGTAGCAGGAGTGTGCTGTCACACATTTGCAGGCATTCAGACCAGGACCCCAGACCATGGGGTGTTGCTGCCTACCTTTAGGATGGCTCTTCCTCCCCAATTTTTAAAACCCAGGAGCGCCTTCACAGACAAGCCCAGAGGTTCGTCTCCTAGGTTATCAGATCCAAGAAAATCTATAATCAGCGTTGATCATCACAGGTAAGCTCTCATGCTTAGCATGGTGATGAGCTACTTCTCTTCCTAGAGAGCTTTCTCCTGTGCATGAGAAACATGACTAACCTGACTAACCTCAGCTGCAGCTTAGCGGGTCATTAACTCTACCTGTGCACAGAGGACTCAGGCTCAGTTGCCAGCACCAACATGACAACTCACAGCAACCTGTCACTCTAGCTCCAGGGAACATGACACCCCCTTCTGGACTCCATGGACACTGTATGCTTGTGGTCCACTTATTTATATATAGGTAAGACATTCATACACATAAAATAAAATATTTTAAAAAGTTAAAACTGCCAAGTAAAGTTTCCTTTCCTTTTTTTTTTTCAATAAGTTAAGCCCAAACCACAGCAACAAAAGTGCCTTTGATGCCTTTGTTGTTGGGTACTTAATAAATCACAGCACATAATTATGTTGATAAATTCCAGCAGCTGGGCTGACTCCCCTTTCCTGACGCTGGCTGGGGATGTTTCTGATAAATCGATCTTGACTCCCCCGACTGAGCTGCTATCCTGCCTGGGATCTGCTTAGCTCCCCCATTGCAGCTGCATGGCCATCCATCACTGGGGCTCTTCATCCTTCTTCTGTATCATTCGAGCAACAGCTGGTTCTGATAATGCATTAATGTAATACATCACTGAGCGCCACGCTAGGCTGCCGTGTTACTCAGAAGCCAGTGTGATAGGGATGGAAATGGGGAAGAAAAAAAAAAGCTTAGTGCGCTGATAACTCTAAAGTTTGGGTTTTGTTGTAGAGTTTCAGTTTTGATTCACTTGGCACTAGAGACTTCAGAGTTGCGAGTTTTCTCCTGTGCAATCTGTTCTCAATGACCAGCTCTTCAGTAGAGGCTCCGAGGTCATGGCCACTGTTCTTGCTGATTTTGGAGCAGCAAGTAGCATAATTTAAGGTCAGGGTCAGAGTGCGTGGGTTGGTGTCCACATGGCTGGATCTGCTGCTTTGGACACTTGAGCTCACAGGAGGCAATTGAGTTTATCTTCCAGCCTACCTCTTAGCAAATCTGGCACTCAGGGGATAGAGATATCACAGAAAGATATGCAAAGGAAGAGAGAGTGGGTGCTGGGGGCACCAGAGTTAGGGCACAAGTGCTTTGAAAATTCACAAGGCTCTGTTGCTACATGACTAACTAATAGGTTAAAGCAGTTTACGTGTATAAATTAGGCACAGTTTTTGTGTGGAGAGGGATGGGCTAAACACAGATTCTTAAGCATTTAATAAGAATGGTTTATTGGCTTTTGAGATAGGACCTCATACAGCTCAGACTAGTCTTGAACTTGCTATGTAGCAGAGGGTGACCTTGAACCCCTGATTCCCCTGCTTCTACCTCCTGAGTGCTGAGACTAGAGATGTGTATCACCATGCCCAGTTTATGTGAGAGCTGGGAGTAGAGCCTGTGGCTTCATGCATGTTAGGCTAGCATTCTGCCAGCTGAGCTGTGTCTCCAGCTCCATAGAACAGGACTAAGGATGAGGGACTACTGCTGCTTAGAATACTGTAGTGGCTAATCTTGTCTGTCACCTTGACTGGATCTGGAATCAACAATAACTCAAGACACAAGGCACTCCTGTGAGGGACTTTCTTGATCTGATTATTTGAATCACAGCGACCAATCCTAAATATGGGTGGCCCCTTCTGCTTCTGGTGGCAGCCCAGATGAAAGTAAACTTTGCTTTTGCCTGCTTGCCCTCTCTCACTGGCAAGCTCATCTATCCTGTTGCTGTGGCATTCATTCACTAACACTAGAACAAACTTCTTGGGATTCCAGTGTGGATGAGAGTCCAGCCACTCTCCAGGAATCCTCCAGGACTCATGCCAGACTGGGGCTGGGAGATACTGTGATTTGTGGTCCAAACAGCTACTGGCTTTTTGTGCTCTCCAGTGTGAGACAGTCATTGTTGGACTACACAGACCATATCTTAGAATCCCACCTAACAAGTCCTCTTTTAATACATGCATACCCGTTTTATTAGTTCTGTTTCTTTAGAGAACTCTGACTAATACGAACACCACAAGGAAATCCCAGCATGGTCCAGATCCCCACTAAGATTCCTGAGGTCTTGCTCAAGGGACCAAGGGGTGAACTCTGCACTCCAATGCATGGATCCTTCTCTTTTTTTTTCTTTCAATATTAGCATTCACAGGTGTGACATATAATCTTCCCAAACCAAGATCACCATGGAGACCCCTGCAGCCAGGCATTTCAGACCTAGTGAGTTACAATCTTTGGTGTCAGAGCCCAGGTACCTGCACAGGCACTAATGCATTTCTTGGATGATTTTCTTGTGAGCCAAGGTCAGGACCCCTGGACTAGAGCTGGGCTGTTTGTCTAAATTTACTGAATTCTGCCTGCTACAAATGTGCCTACTGGGGGAACTGGTGAACTTGCTCCTCCCTGCAGCTCCACAGATTTTCATGATTATGGAGAATGCTGGGTGTCCGCCAGCCAGCCTGCCATGCAGATGCCCATATGGATACCCTCATAGACCTCCATAACACCAGTCATCCCCATCCGATGATGATCCTCCAGGAAGACCTGTGCTTGGTGGAAGATGAGTTAGAAACACCGAGGTAGACTGAAAGGCCTGCCAAGCCACTCAGGAGAGAGTGCCAGGATGTTTTGGTTTCCATGGAGACCAGGCGACTGTTGCTCACCTTTGGCCCTGGAAACAGTCTCTGGCTCTGGGAAGCACTGAAAAGCTATTGCTTATGACAAGAAGAGAAAACAGAGTGTGGTGGGAGAGATGTGCCCAAGGCCTCACTCAGCTGCTAGTCCTGAGCTGCAAGAGAACTTAAAAAGAAATTCTCAAACAAGAAAAAAAAAAAGATAAAAAATGCCCCAAGCTAAAGAGACAGAGGTCTAGGAGGACCTCCAACCACATGGTGCATACTGGGCAGGCAATTCCCTCTCCATCCTCAGCTGAAAGAGGATGGTCTCTAGGTGATCATTAGTCTACATTAGGCCAAACATCTCGCTTTTTAAAACAATTAGAGTGTAGAAATTTATAAACATCCTAAAATTAGGCAAGCCACTTTGGGTACTCTTTTAAATTTTTTCCATCATCTGTCAGTCAGTCAGTCAGTCAGACAGTAAGTCAGTCAGTCAGTCTGAACCTGTCTTAGTCAGTGTACTATTGCTGTGAAGAGACACCGTGACTATGTAACTCTTTTAAAAGAAAACATTTAATTGGGGCTTGCTTACAGCTTCAGAGGTTTAGTTCATTATCCTCAGGACCAGAGCATGGCCGCACACAGGCAGATATAGTAGCTGAGAGTTCTATGTTCAGATATGAAGGTAGCAGGAAGAGAGCCACTGGGCTTGCCTTGAGCCTTTGAAAACCTCAAAGCCCACCTCAGGTGACACACTTCCTCCAACAAGGCCACACCTCTTAATCCTTCCAAATAGTGCTACTCCCTGATTACCAAGCATTCAAATATATGAGCCTATGGGGGGCATCTCATTCAAACTACCCTACTATCTATCTTCATCCATCCATCCACCTGTTACTGTTACTGTTGGGGAGCCAGGCAGGTGCTCTGTCTGTGAGCTAAGCCGCACTGCCTGCCTTCCCATTTCTGCTGAGACCTGTATTCTGCAACACTCTGGAGCTGGCATGACAATAGTGTGCAGCCTGCCCTGGGTCTGCTCTTGCTCTTTCATCCTGGGAGCAGCTATCGAGTGTGGAACCCCTCCCTACTTGTAAAGTGGGCCTGGGATCTGGGAATGTCTTGGGGGATTTTCTGCCTACCCTTCCACCATAATCCCTGAATGTTAGCATCACCAACTTTCAGCGAACCTTCATCACTCAAGGAGCTCATGCTGGGATAGTTCTTTGTTCAGCTGCACATTTCAGCAGGATTTAAAAAAACAAAAAAACCCCCAAAAAAACAGGATTCTTAATTTAGGACTATTTCTATTATGATCTATCCTTGTCCTCTGCTTTGTAGCTAAGTTAACAAGTTACTAAGTGTCGCCAAGATAGGCTCCTCCCACACCTTGGTTCTGGGGAGAGGGGTCCAGGGCCTCCTTCAGATTAGTTCTATGCCATTGAGCTAGCTATACTACCCATTTTGATGTGTGTGTGTGTGTGTGTGTGTGTGTGTGTGTGTGTGTGTGTGGTGTGGGGGAGTGCCTGTGTATATGGAGGTCAGAAGTCAACTTGCTCAGGACTCATACACCTTGCTTTTTGAGGCAGGGTCTCTCACTGGGACCTTGAGCTTGCCAAACAGGCTAGGCTGGTTCACAAGCCCCAGGGATAACAATGCTAATGTGGTTCTGGGATCAAACTGGGGTTTTCATGGTTATACAGCAAGAACCTTACCCATTGTGCCATGTCCACAGCCCAGTTGGAGGACATCTTTGATGAATTGTTCAAGACAGTTTTACTATAAATGAGAGTTTACTTGTTTTGTATTTTAATTATTATTATTACGTTATCATTTGGTGTGTGTGTGTGTGTGTGTGTGTGTGTGTGTGTGTGTGTGTATAGCATGTGTGTGTGGGTCAGAGGACAATTTCTGTGAATTGGTTGTTCTTTTGCCATGTGGGTTTGAACTCAGGTAGTGAAGCTTAGCAGAAGGTGGTGAGCCATCTCAGCCAGAGAGTACATTTTATTGTAAAAGGAACAGCTAGGTCTTCTCAGGACAGAAATGATTGGCAGTGAAAGCTTCTAGCAAAAACTTCTTTACCTGCCTATGGGAGGCTGAGGATGTTGATGCTCCCATCTAAAGGCTAGTAAACTTCGGCAACAGAGGCTCTCTTGATGGACACACATGAAATGCAGCCTTTATGAGAGACTGTGGAACATCTTTGCCTGAGAATGAATTCCACTTGGGTCTTAATGGAACCCTCTGGCTAGCTACAGGCATCAGTAGAAGTGTCTAGAAGGGGATACTTCTTCTCGGTGTGACAGACTCTTGCATTGGGCCTTGACTATGTGCTGTGTCCCACCCTACATAACTCACATTCTTTCAGCTAAGTTTCATGCCAGGGAAACCGAGGCATGGGCTTGTTATCTTCTGCCCCCTGGGAACACATGAGTGGCTAGCACTGAGGCAGGTTCAAATATACCAGCTGACATCAATGTTTATGTGCTTGTTGTGAGGCAGGTTCGAATATACCAGTTGACATCAGTGTTCACACACTTGCTGTGAGGCAGGTTCGAGTATACCAGCTGACATCACTGTTCACATGCTTGCTGTGAGGTAGGTTCAAATATACCCACCTGACATCGATGTTCACACACTTGCTGTGAATCTATGATATTGAAGTTTGATCACTTGAAAAGGGCCCCAGGCAGCTGCACACATCTGCCACTCTGAGAACTCTTGCTTCTTTCTTCCCACAACCATTCCTCAACACAAGGCAGGAAACAGGGTTTAAGTCCATGCAAACAACTGGGATTCTTTAGCTTGGGCCTAGAGGTCATTGCTAACAGTGCTCTGTTGTCTCTTACGCTATGTGCATCTATCACACAGGTAAGTGATGGCACCCTCCAAACTGCCTTATTCATTTCTGGAAGACCTTGTCACCAGGTCACAGCTTGCTGAGAGTGGGGGTAGATGGTGATAGCTCCCAGCCTCTTGGATCTGGCTGGGAAATTGGAGGAGGATGCTAACCACCTCTGTGGGGCTTCCTTCTGGAAGCCAACTTCTCAGCCTGGTCCTGGATAGCATTCAGGGAAGACCCAGAGCTGCTCACAGCTCCATCAACTCCCCGGGGGTAGGGGGCAATGATCAGTGGGGAGCCTGCACTCTCAGAGCTTAAGAGGGGAGAACTAGAGTAGGCTACTGTTTTTCTAGAGAAGAAGAGTTTCCAAGATGAATGAAGAAGCTATTTGTAAAGATGTTTGGTGGGGCATGCCCCTGACACTAAACAATATGATAACTTAAGCTGCCTTCCCACCCAGTTCCCCAGGGGCTCAGAGGAGGAAACAGCAATTAGATGTTGGAGCTGGTGCATTTAACACCTTCTAGATCCTTGCTAATGTCCTCTTTTAGCACCTGCAGGGGCAGACCTCAGGCTCCTGCTTTGATAGGCACCCCTTTTCCATGCAAGTGAGCACTGCCTCCTTTACACTGGTCCTGCTTTTTATAGCAGTGTCTGTGTGTCACATCCTGCATTCCTGTGAAGGATGTTTGTTTCTGAAGTCAGGGGGGCATCTTTGAAGCAGCATGGAAATTGGGATCAGACTCTGTCCCAGGCCTGTATGTATTAAGAAGAGCATGCACTGGGCTTCCTACAACTTTGGCATTGTCTTGGGAACCACAGCTATGATTTTCCTTTTTATGCTATATTTGTATGCATATGCTTGCATGTATGCACGTGTATGTGTGTATGTGTGTGTATTCATGAATGTGAATATAAGCACGCGCATGTGGAGGTCAGAGGACAACCTCAGGCTCACCTTCCACCTTGGTTGAGGCAGGGCCTCTTGTTTGCAGCATACAGTGGGCTCACTGCCCCACCAGCTTTGGGAAAGTTTTCTGTCCCTGCTTCATGGAGGGAGCGCCAGGGCAACAGATGTGGGCTATCCTGTTCTGTTTGCATGGGCTCTGGGGACCTGAACCCAGCTGCTCATATTTACACAGCAACTGCTTTACCCATGTACCATCTCCCCAGCCCTGATAGTTATTTTTAATTAGCATATGTGGTAACATGTTTTCTTATGACATTTTGATGCAGACATGGTTTCGACTAATCCTGCTGCCCCTGGCTTCTGTCCCCCATCTCCATGGCCTCCAGCGTCCCTCCCTCCACTTTCATACCACATGTATTCTGTCACCCTCTTCACACCCATCTTCAAAGCCTTTGCTGACTCATGTTTCCTGACCACTGTCTGCACTGTATTAGTCAAGGTTCTCTATAGGAAGAGAACTGATAGATGGACCTGTGTATATTTAAAGGGGACTTATTAGAATGGCTTACAGGCTGTGATCTGGGTGCCCAACAATGGCTGTCTCCTGATGGGAAGGTCAAGGATCCTGTAGTTCGTCGGTCCACGAGGCTGATGTCTCGGCAATTCCAATCTGGTCCTGGAATTCCTAGAGATCCACTGGTCTTCAGGACACATTGGAATCCAGAGCAAGCGGGTTCCAGTGCTCGTGAAGGAATGCTTCAGCATCAGGGTAGATGAACTTGCCAATGAGAATGAGAGCAAGCAAGCAAAACCCAAAAGCTTCCTTTTCCTATGTCCTTTTATGTGGACTGCCGTCAGGTGTGGCCCAGATTTAGGGTGGGTTTTCCTATCTCAAATGATTCAGTCAAGAACATCCCTCATGTGTGCCCAGATGCTTGGGTTTTAGTTGATTCCAGATGTATTTGAGGTGATAACCAAGATGAACTATTACAGACACTCACCAAGCATAGATATACTCATAGATAAAACTTTAAGATAGGCTCCAAATATGAGAGAGAGCACATGGTGTTTGTCTTTCTGAACCTAGATTACCCCTCTTAATATAGCGTTTTCCAGTTCCATCCATTTTCCTGCAATTTTGATACTCTTATTTTTCTTAATGGCTAAGTAAAATTCCATTGTGTATATGTGTCACATGTGTGTTAGCCCTTCATCTATTGATGCACATCTGGTTTTCAACTAAAGGTTCCAGGAGGGACATCTGACCACATACAGAGGATATATGTTGTGTTGTCTTAACAGGGTACTGAAGCGGCATCCAGGGGGCTGTGACATCATTTCCATGGCATAGGTCAGCTCTGCTCTCAAAAACAAAGGCTTGTCAGTCCCAGGGCAGTGGTGACATATGTGAGAACCACTGGCATGGAGAGGTCCTTTGATATCCAAAGTGATTGACCTTTGATGACATTCACTGTGGAAATTCCAGGTCATACGGTATTTTACCCCAAACACATCACTTTCTATTTCCTGGGGTGTAAAGTCAGAGGCCTAAAAATGAACACTCACTCTCCATGATGTACCCTAGAATCATCTTGTCTCTCACCCTTCAACCCAGAACACTCAAATCAGGCTTGCACAGTACTCTACCTCAGTCTCCCTCAGGTCCTTCCAGCTGTGCAATGCATGGCTCTCAGTCCAGACAGAGAAGCATCTGCATCCCTGCCTGGCTCTCTAGTCACCTTGTGCTCTCATGGACCCACCCCCATTACCCCAAATGCCTTCTGTCAGAGCCCAGAGGCCCCAGTGAATTAGACATGTCAGAAATCCTCAGAAAGTGGCAGATCCATTGTGTGCACCACTGAATTGGGTAATTAGGGAGGGTGGCACTTCAGTCCTTTTAAAAGCTTAGTAGGTGGGGAGAAGAAATGCCTCCTGACAGCTCAGCACATCCACTCACAAGGCAGCTCCTCCACAGGAAAATCAAGTTTTGTCACCAAATTGGGCTTTATTGGTCTCCAGAGGGGTATGTGGAGAGGAGGCAGAAGGATGAGGGTTCTAGGCTTTACATCCCAGGAGTGTGTGTGTGTGTGTGTGTGTGTGTGTGTGTGTGTGTGTGGTGTGTGTGTGTGTGTGTGTGTGTGTGTGTGTGTGTGTGTATATGTGTGTATGTGTGTGTGTGTGGTGTGTGTATGTATGTGTGTGTGTGTGTGTGTGTGTGTCTGTGTGTCTGTGTGTGTGTCTGTGTGCACTCACGTGCGCACTGTGACCAGAGGTCAACCTCAGGTGCTGCTCCTCAAGAGCTGTCCATTTTGTTGAGCCATGGATTCTCACTGGCCTGGAGCTCTCCACTTTGGACAGTGTGCTGGCTAGCTTTATGTCCACTTGATACAAGCTACAGTCATCCAAGAGGAGGGAGCATCAATTGAAAACAAAAATGCCTCCATAAGATCGGCTGTAGGCAGGCAAGCCTGTAGGGAATTTTCTTAATCTGTGATTGATCAAAGAGGGCCCAGCTCATTGTGGGTGGGAACACCTCTGGACTGGTGGACTTGGATGCTATAAGAAGCAGGATGGGCAAGCCATGGGAAGTAAGCCAGTATGCAGCACCCCTCCATGGCCTCTGCATCAGCTCCTGCCTTGGGGTCCCACCTTGCTTAAGTTCCTGTCTTGGTTTCCCTCAATGGACTGTGATTCAGGATATGTAAGCCAAATTAATCCTTCCCTCCCCACATTGTTTTTGGTCATGGTGTTTGATCATAGCAATAGTAACCCTAAGACAGGCGGTCTAGCTGGATAGAGGCTCAAGGATCCACCTGTCTCTGTGCCCCTACCCTCAGCATGGGGAACACGGGTGTGTGCCAACATGTTCAGTTTGCTTACATGGGTTCTTGGGATTGAACTCAGGTCCTTCTGCTTGCAGAGCAGGCACTTTACTGTCTGAGGTATCTCCCCAGCCCTGAACTATAGACTGGGCAGTAGGAGGGAACTGTGTGGAAGTGTGAGTGGGGGTGCCCTGTTGTCCAGGCAATCTCAGCATCATGGCCATGGGGGTGTGGCTAGTTCACTTGCCCCGTGAAGAGGAAACATCTTTGTTTCTCCTTCTGCCAGAATCCTCTATCCTACCCTAGGGCCTTCTCTACACCCGAGACAAGTCTCTGAATCAAACTGGATTTGCCTGTTTCTTCTACTCCTGAAGCTCTGTGTTCTGAGTGACGGAACAAGGCAGGTCTTTGGGGGGTGCTGGGGTCTGCTGTGTGGCTTTTACTGGGGAGACTGGAACAAATACCTACTCATCCCTGATTGGGTGCTGATGACAGACCAAAGAACCAGTTCTATGCAAGTCCAGCTTGATGATCCAATGAGTTACTGAGGTTATTACAGGGTTATGGATGACCTCTAAACAGCTGCATCACAGAAGGGTTATTTCAGCCAATGAGCTTCCTGGGGTTATTACAGGATTGTGGGTGATGTCTAAACAGCTGCATCACAGAAGGGTTATTCCAGCCAATGAGCTTCCTGGGTTATTACAGGGTTATGGATGACCTCTAAACAGCTGCATCACAGAAGGGTTATTCCAGCCAATGAGCTTCCTGGGGTTGTTACAGGATTGTGGGTGATGTCTAAACAGCAGCATCACAGAAGGGTTGTTCCAGCAGCTGTAATGGCTCACAAAACCTCATTCCTGGAGCTTTTGACCAGCTCACAGGCAGCTCCACTGAAGAATCTCTTCTCCAGCCATTGTTTACTGCTTATGAATGCAGGGAAGGGCTTAAGGAGGGACATAGAGAGGCGCCTGAGGGAGGGGCCTCAGGAGTCTTTACGTTTCAGGCCCCTCCTGAGTCTCTTTAGTTTCCTGAGTCTGGTGAGCTTCTCTTTTTCTTCCTGGAAGGAACAGTCTAGTCTAGAAGAAACAGCTGCACAATAAGGCCTGACTGTCTTCACTCTGCAGGTCTCTCTGTTCTCGCCTCCTGTAGCTGTCTCCATGGCAGCAGCATCTCTTTCTCTCGGGGAAGAAGATGGAAACCCTCCTCTCTCCATCTTCTTCAGTACATTTTTACTTCTCCCACTTCCAGCTCAGTGCCTGGGTGACCAGCTCAACTTTCCCGTTTCCTACATCACTGCAGAAGCTCCCTGGCTTCAAATCAGTTCCTGTCTTGGGACCTCTCTTGGACTGCAGCTAAATCTGATTTTCTGGAGGCACACATGTGATTTAATGTGGGATATCTGCTCATCACTTAACTCAGGGAAGTCTTTTCCCCTCACTAATATCCATGAGAAAGCATATGCAAATGTCTGTAATTGAACATAATTAAAATAATGAGAGTTGAAAGAATACGATATTCAAAATAAATGCAATAAAGACTTGGACACAGCCATTATCCTAATTCAAGGTGATTACTTTATGATTATGTTACCAGAGCCTCTAATATATCTGTCTTTAATATAATTTTATTTACTTTTGTGAGGCAGGTGCTCTTGGAGTGGGACATGGTTCTGTGCTGCATCTGCTTACCATCATTTCATAGTACTTCCTAGAGAGAAGACTGTGACACTCTGACCAGAGCCCCATGGCTTTGCCACCTCCAGGCTACCTCTACTCACAAGCATAAACCCACTTGGGAGGTGGCTGATGGAGAAAGTATGGTGATGTGAGGCATCCTGGCATGCTTGGGAGCTCAGCTAAAGCCTGCCTGGAGTGTAGGCCAGGAGGAGCCTAGGGTCAAGGGCTGCATCCCATGGGTGCCTGGCAAGGTGCCCCTCTCAGAGAGATATCCCTGCTCATCCTTTCCTCCAGCCATTTCTCTGTCAACTAGATATAGACTCAGTGTTGACAGAAACTTGGAGAATTTGGACAAAAGTTCTTTGGTGAGCACAGAGAGTATAGTCTAGGGATATCACTCTGATTGTGGATGCTTGGGTCCCACCCCTGCCTTGTACTGGCTGTGTGGCCTTGGGTAAGTTACTTACCCTCTTTGGATTTCAGTTTGCTTCCCTCCCTCCCTCCCTCCCTCCCTCGCTCCCTCCCTCCCTCCCTCCCTCCCTGTCTCCCTCTTTCCCTCCCTCCCTTCCTCCCTCCCTTCTTTCATTCCTTTATTCCTTCCTTTTATCTTTGCACTAAGGATGAACTCAAGCCAAGTAAGCCTTTTGCTACATTCCCAGCTTCCTTTTTATTTATTTGTTTTCTTTTATAGTGAGACCAGGTTGTCACTAAGTAGCCTAGGCTAGTCTTGAACCCACTTTGTAGCCCCGGCAGAGCTTGAATTTACAGTCCTCCTTACCTAGCCTCCCAAACAACTAGGATGCTTTTCTTCAAATGGGAAGGCAGAAATTTAACTTACTGGGTCTCCCCATTCATAGCAAGACACTCTTTAGTAAGAAGCCTACATGAAAACATTCTTTGGGGATGTTGGACATTCAATGTCAGGAGATGGTCCAGATTATAAAACTATTTTGCTCAGATCTCAGGAGCTTCAGGGATGTTGTCTGAGGAGGGTGCCTGAGAGAGTGGACTTGGGGTCAGTTGCTCTTGGCTTAGGAGGGCTCTGACAGAGTGGTAGCTTCTCTGTCTCCCAGTCACCCCACATAAGGAGATGGTTCTCCTGCTTTTCTGCCCTTTTGGCCTCCGATTTTGGAAGAAGAGAGATCCAGAACTGAGATTCAGTTGCTTTGGGGGTAAAAAGTGATCTCACCCATGTGTGTTGCTGCTGGGCCCTGTGGCTTATTTTAGTCATGGACAAGATTCTATACATTTGCCCAAGCTGTGGCAAGCAGACACACTGAAAACTTTAGGAGAAAGAGGGGCTAATCCCATCTCTTCCTACCCTACACATCTACTTTCAAACAGGTCCAGCTGCCTGGGAAAGGCCTAGGGTTCAGCCCATATCCAGCCAGATGTGTCCACTGACTGCTCAGGAGAGCATCTTATCCCTGTCTTACAGTGACAGTTCTGTCCACAGCAAACAGGTGAGTTGTTGTTCTGAGGCACACACACACACTGAGCCATGTGTGAATACCACAAAACACAGCTCACAAAATCAGTTGCCAGGTTATTTCAAAGCCTCTTTCTGTGGGAAGGGCATGCAGCTACAGGATTACAATAGGTGGAGATAGACAGAAAGGCCCCGTTGCGTGTGCGACTCTGTGGAGGCTATGTCTGTGATTGACTCAGATCTCATCCTTGGCAGTGAAGTGGGAGAACTGAGCCTTCACTCTACCATGGCTTGGTATCCAGCCCAACACCAGCTGGAAAAGCTGAGCTTGTTGACTTCAGTCCTCTACTTCAAGCATGCAACCTTCTGGACAACATGCATTCGGCTCTGACTCCCCATCTCTTTCTGCATGTACATGTGTGTTCTATGTATGCACACGGGTCCACTGAGGCCTTTTCTCCTGTGTGTGTATGTGTGGTTGTGTTTGTATATCTGCATGTGCAGGCATGTAGATGCCAGAAGTCAAGGTCAGGTGTCGACTTCAGGCGCTGTCCACCTTGGTTGAACAGAATCTCTGTTGGCTTGGAACTCACTCACTAAACTAGGCTGGTTGGCCAGTCAGCACATGGGATCCTCTCAGTTCTGGGGTTATAAGCTAGTGTCACTAAATCTAGCTTTTTTATTTTTAACATGGTTTCTGAGGGTCAAACTCAGATCCCCACACTTCCACAGCAAACGAACTACTGACTAATTATACTCCAGCTCTGGGAAGAGCTTTTCATAGTCATCTGTAGGATTCTGATGGAAACTGAAATCTCTGGCCACAGGCTTGATGGAGACCCTTGAGACAGCAGCAGATGCCCCATGCTGCAGAGCTGAGAGGTGAAAAGACACAGAAGTGCTAGCCCAGGTGACTCTGAGCACAGGTCTTCTGTTCCTCTTTCCTCACCCTGAGGCCCTTTCAGACCCACAAGAACTGATCAGTCTAAACTGAAATGGATGGAGACCAACCTATGACCACAAGGTCAGGCCACTGACCTTCTGTCTTCCATCTACTTACCCATGATAAATAAATGGAGGTGTGTGGACCCTGGGACCTCAGGAGTGATGCTCCCTGGGCTCTGAGCCATATGAACCCATCCATTATCCTTTCTGTAGCATGTATGTGGAGAACACAGGGAGAAAATACCTCTCTGCCTGCCTGCTTGAAGATGGAGTGTCCAGGAGATGACTGAGCTGCCACCTGGGGAAGGAGACAGCAAGCCCACAGTTGTGGTGGTGTGCTCACCTTCCTACCCAGCGTGCACGAGGCTGTGTTCACTGAGATGTTGGCAATTATTCTGTTTGACTTCTCAGATGCTCTTGGGTTGGTGTGTTTAAGATTAATGAGGCATTAGTTCTCAATCAAGGAGCCATAATCAAGAATATCCATTTAGCTGCAGTCAGTCGTGTCTCTGCATTAATTAATAGCATTTGACCTTTGTGTTTTGGGTGGAATGATGCAACTCTGCCTTTTCCTGAGCAGTTCCTTAAAACTGATAGCACAGACATTGTCTCTCATGTTGTGGGACGATTCATTTAAATTAAATACTGTACTCATAATTAATGTAAGACTGATAATCCTGAAAGAGGATGTATACCCCCCCACCTGTGTGTGTGTGTGTGTGTGTGTGTGTGTGTGTGTGTGTGTGTGTGTGTGCATGCGCGCGTGTGCCTCGTCCATGTTCATGTTTAAGTTTGGGTCACTTGTGCCATAGCATCTGTGTGGAGGTCAGAGGACAACATGTTTTAGTCTGAGACAGGCTATCTTGTTTGCTGCTGCATACACCAGGCTAGTTGCTCCATTCACTTTTGCACCTTCTCCTGCTTCTGCCTCCTATGTTGCCATGAGAATATGGGATTACAGATAGACAGACACTAGCATACCTAGCTTTACATGGACTCAGGTCCTCATGTTTGATTAGCAAGACTTTACCTGCTGAGCCTTCTCTCCATCCCATATTTATTTATTTTTATTTTTCCTACTTTTTTTTTCTTTAGGGGGTGAATCAAGTTCTCTCCCAAACCTGGAACTTACTGAGTCAGCTAGAGTAGCTGACCAGTGAGCCCCATGGATGCTCCCATTCATACCTTCCAGACACTGGGATTACAGGCATATCCTATGAAGCCCAGTTTCTTATATAGAGGCTGGAATTGAACTCAGGCCCTCCTGTTGGCATGGTGAGCTCTTTACCGACTGAGTCATTTCACAAACTCACAAATATTCGAGACAGGGTCTCACTATGCAAACTTGGCTGGCCCAAAGCTCAACATATAGACCAGGCTGGCCTCATCTCAGATCTCAGAGATTTACTTGCCTGTAGACAGAAATTTCTCTGATCTTACCTTGCCCAGCAGTCCAGTGGACAAATCTTTTCCACCCTCAGTTCTACGGTCGCTTATAAAATAATCACTCAGAGGCTTTTATTATTTACAAACTGCATGGCCCATGGCTTTAGCTTCTTGCTCGCTAGCTCTTTTATCTTAAATTAACCCATTCCCATTAGTCTATCTGATGCCACATGGCAGTGGCATTACTGGTCTGCTGACATCTTGTTGCTTCTTTGGTGGCAGGCTGGCATCTCTCCTGACTCTCTCTGTATCTCTGCTTAGATTTCCTGCCTGGCTGTAAGCTTTTTTGCCATAGGCCAAAACAGCTTTATTTATTATCCAATGGGAGCCACACATATTCACAGCATACAGAAAGACATCCTACAGCACTTCCCTCTGCCTCCCGTGTGTTGCGATTAAAGGCATGCACCACTATGTCCGGCTCATTCTTATTTTTGCAGCAGGCCCCAGTGAATAGGAGAGTGATGCTCAGGTTGCCTCCATCAAAGCACTTTGCCATTGGTAATGCTGGTGATTAAGTGGATGCTCTCCTGAGCTCTGTGGGAGGAGTCCTTCTTGAACTCTGAGATCAGTCCACCAGTAGTAGCACAAAGTGGGAATGGAGCTGGGCCTCCTCTCGCTATAATGGGTGCACTGCCCCAGTCCAGGCAAACTGAGAGCTTTGATTTTCTGGGGTGGGAGGTGGATGGGGATGTTGGCTCCAACAGTGTTAGTTACAAGTTCTCACTCTAGAGTTTGGCAAGCCTTCCTGAAAAGACTCATAGCATAAATACATCTTTAAAAATATTCTTTGAGAATTTCATACATATGTACAAAAGTATTTTGGGTCTATTCACCCCCTCTCCCGCCGCTCCAGCTCCCCCCTGACCTAGCCCCCTCCATAGGCATGTCTTCTTCATTTTTTAGAATCCCTTTAACCCAGTTAGTGCTGCCTGTTTGGTCGTGTACACAGAGCGGGAAAGAAAACGGATTCTCCTTCCCTCAGAAGCCATGGAATGCCAGGAGCTATAAGTTATAGATGTGGCCTCGTATCTCCTCCCTGATCCAGGCTGAAAATTTACCTGCTTGTTTGTGGGCAGTTGACCACAGCTGCTGTGAGTTCAGCCCTAAGTGGGGTATGTAAATCACACCCTCCCCTAAGGCCCAGGAAATACCATGGGAGCAGAAAGACTGTAAGAGTCCAGACATCAGGGAGGATGGTTTCCAAACAGCGTTTCTGGAATAAATAGCTCTTTAGGCCACACACTCTCTGATGTGGCTGCCAACTCAATTCTGCCCTGTAGTGGAAAAACAGGTCAGAGGAAATATGTCAAGGAAGAGACACACTATGTGCCAATAAATCTTTATTGATGAAAACAGGGGCAGGCTGCATTTAGCCCCCTTGTAAATGGTGGTTTGTTAGCCCCCATTTTTGACTCCTGGCTGTATTTTTGTTCTTAGTAAGGTGAAAAGATATCTATTAAGAGATAGAGTTCCACATTTCTTCGTGCTGTTGGCAGACCCATAAGGCCACAGGAGGAATTGTGTTTGCTGGTGTCGGAACCTGGAAGCCCAGCTCCAGATGCCTACTGGCTGTATCTGACAGTGAGTGAAGATGGAAGGGAGGGACCAAGAGTCTCTCTTTTCTGGAGCCATCAGCCCATCTAATGGAGTTCCAGTGCATCCCAGGTCCCTGACATACATTTTTATACCACAGTGCAGCCTGTCCTGAAAGTTTCACAATGCCTGCCTCCCTCCATCCTTCCCTCCCTCCCTCCCTCCCTCCCTCCCTCTTCCTTCCTTCTCTTCTTTGGGTGAACAGTAGGTGCACAGCCCAGGGGCTGTGTGGGTTAGTTACAAAGGCTTCCTCTGGATTCTAGGGTAGGTTCTTTTTGAGGCCAAGAGCATCTGAGTACTAGCCAACACATAATGACTGGGTGTGCAGCTGTCAAGAAGCTAGTTAGTTGCCACCCCAGGATGTCCGGTGGGCGGTGGGAATGGTTCACAGCCCCACCTTGGCTCCAGGAGTGCTGTTGCCTTCAGAGCCCCAGATCTCCGGGTGGACACCCAAACAGCTCACTAGTTTCCCATGATTGTGAATGAGTCATGGCCTGGGAAACAAAATGCTGCTTTGGTTTTAAAGATGGAAAGGAATTGGTTTGAGTGTTTGCCTGAGGCAGGCCATGAAGAGCAAAATAAAGCCCTTTCTGGTGGGGTTTGTCCTTCACTCTAACCTGCTTCCCAGAGCCTCAGGTTCCAGCACACACAATTCCTCTCTGGTTCACTATCCTCTTCTATCCCCTCTCTCTTCTCTTGCTTTTCTCTTCTGTTCCTCCTTGTCCCCTCTCTCCTCTTCCTCTTCCCCCTCCTCCTCTTCTCTTTCTTCTTCTTCTTCTTCTTCTTCTTCTTCTTCTTCTTCTTCTTCTTCTTCTTCTTCTCCTTCTCCTTCTCCTCCTCCTCCTTCTTTACTCTGTCTCTCTCTCTGTCTCTCTCTCCAAGAAACACGAAGGAAAAGAACGCATCAGGATATTTGTTCCTGCCTCCTCCTAGTGAGACATGCCATGCTTCTCCCCTGCAGGTGGCCATTCCTTCTAGAAAGTAACTGCACCCAGCCCCAGTCCTCACATATTCATGGGGCCCTAGGAATAAGCAGGCTTCTCTGGTCTTAGTCCAGGGTTCTTGGTCCACAGCTGCTGTGCCTTTGTCACTAGGCTTTTAAATCGGGGACAGTTCCTTGTACTACCTCCACTGGAAGGACTAGGTCTTTCCCACTGGGATCCTGCCACGCTCTAGAGCAGTCTCTGCTAGTCACTAGATCTGGGGCAAGTTCCCTCACTTCTCTACACTTCAGTGTCTTCATCTGGGAAAAGCAGAGTCAAGGGCCTCAGCTTCCCATGCTTGGGAACCAGGCACACATTCCAGAGGAAGAGATGGCTGTGTCCCACCTCCAGCCTCTTGTATTTCCCTCCTCTTTGCTATGATAACAAACAGGTCTAGCAGGACAGGCATTTCAATATGTCAAGAGAATCAAGAACCCAGCTTTTCCAAAAGATTGAGCAGACTAAATTTTGAGTTGATATTGACTGAAGGAACCAACAGTAGACCATATGAGGCAGTGCTACTCAATAGTTAGGGTTACCTGCTCCCAAACCAGACAGCCTTGCTTTGCATGAAGGATCTGCTGCTGCCTCTGGCTGTTGGCAGAGTTGGCGTCATAGTGATAAGTTATCTGAGGACTGAACTTAAGGAAGGACAGGGAGATTGTGTTTGGCTCTTGGTTTCAGAAGACTTAGTTCCTGGTTGACTGGTTCCACTGTTTCTTCACCTGTGGTGTTTTGTGGTGTTGTGGAGGGGAGTGACAGAGCTGAGCTGCTCACCCCGTGGCAGCCAGGCATCAGAGAAAGGACAGACGCCTGTACTGGTGTTCTCCTCTAACTCCTTTTATTCCATGTGGGGTCCCTGCCTGCAGGATGGGGTCCCTGCCTGCAGGATGGGGTCCCTGCCTGTAGGATGAGGTCCCCCCTGCCTGTAGGATGGGGTCCCTGCCTGTAGGATGAGGTCCCTGCCTGTAGGATGAGGTCCCCCCTGCCTGTAGGATGAGGTCCCTGCCTGTAGGATGGGGTCCCTGCCTGTAGGATGGGGTCCCTGCCTATAGAATGGGGTCCCTGCCTGTAGGATGAGGTCCCTGCCTGTAGGATGAGGTCCCTGCCTGTAGGATGGTGCCATCCACATTCAGGGCATGTCAGCCCTACCTAACTGTCTCTGAACTTGTTTTTGCAAACACAGCCAGAGGCATGCTTACTAATTGCCCAGGTATCTCTCAATCCAATCAAGTTTACAGTCAAGATAGGCCATCCTACTGGGTGATGTTGAACACTGAATGTGTGTGTGTGTGTGTGTGTGTGTGTGTGTGTGTGTGTGTGTGTGAATGTGTGTGCCTGTGTCAGTGTATATGTGCTTGCACGTGCATGTGTCAGTATCACTGGATGTTAGGAAACAATTTCAGGTTTTATTACTTAGCTGGCATACACATTTTTATGAGACAATGTATCCCTCACTTACCTGGAACTTAACAAGTAGGGTCCAGAAATCTGCCTGGCTCTTCATCTCCAATTCTAGATTTATAGACGAAGAATATAAGAATATAAGAAAATAAGAATTATAATATGCCACACACTTGGCTTTTCATGTGGGCTCTGGGGTTTGAACTCAGATCTTCACACTTGCATAACAAGCAGTGTACCTGCTGAGCTGTCTTCTCAGCTCTACCCTGTGCATTGCAGTCAGCTTCTCTGGGGCTCAGTTTCCTTCTTTGTTAGATAACAATATTGTAAACATTTCACAGCATCCTTAATGAGGATTAAACTGCTTAATATTTGCAAAGATTTAGAAGAACGCAATGGAAAATGCTCTCTAAGTGTTCCTTAAATAAAAATGAGTAGCTGTGACATGCAAACATGATGCTGGTGTGTTAGACTTCCTCATGAGATGGGAGCATAAAGAAAGGAGCACATGAAAGGTTTGAATTACGGGAATGTTAACACCCTTTCCTCTGGCTTCAGCTGTGTTATTCAGTGAATATGAACTCTCAAAATAACGGAAGCATTTCATTTCATTTCCCCCTCCAGAACAGCCTATTGAGTGCCAGTAGACATGAGCTAGCATCTGACTTCAGAGGTCCTCATCAGGGTATATCGATACTCAGACCTAAGATGGTTCTAATAAGCTTTATTGACTCGCTGAACCTCTGAGTGCTTTCTATTGGCATTAGCTGTAAATCATTCCATCTGACATTTGAATGTCCTTTCTGAGAAACATGCTGGACCTCACATGGGATACTGAGCTCCCTGTGGTATCTGTGTTTCTTATTCAAGTGAGCAATGAGTGATGAAGACATCACACGTATGGACTTATTTGAGACTAGAATTGGACGGGGAAGGGAGTTATGAGCTTTGTTTGGTTTGCACAAGAAATTAGGATGACTACAGTGTGGACACACACACACACACACACACACACACACACACACACTTAGCAGGGATGTATGATGTATGTGCATGTGTCTTTATGTGTGAATATGGGTGCATGTCTGACAAGGCATTCAAATAGAGATCAGAGCTGTCTGTCCTCATTTGCCACCTTGTTTGAGTCAGGATTTCTTGTTCACTGCTCATACACCACACTCCTAGGAATTCTCCTGTCTCTGCCTTCTGTCTAGCTGCAGGAATGTTGGGATTGCAGAGGCGTGCTACAGAGTCAGGTTTTATGTGAATTCTGGGGAATCTAAACACACATTATTAAATTCGTATCGCAAGACCTCTACCCACTACCAGCTCTGCAGCCCCTGGGTTTATATCCCAATGAGAGTATAGGGATTTCCTTTGACTTTAGAAAATGGTTTTGTAAAACATCATTTCATAATAATGACTAACATGAATAAAAAAGATGATCACAGACTTGCAGATCAAGTCACATGACTTTAGCATCAGAAGTTGTTATTTTTTCCCAGCTAGCTTCTTGATGAAAGGTGGAGGGCCACATCATACCCTGCAACTGAAATTTTCAAGCACAATAGCCATGTAAGGAAACATTGTGCCTTCCAGGAACTGGGTTTCTTGGATTATGTTTCATGAGCCCATCTGGACACACATTCCCTCCCTCCCTCCCTCCCTCATCCTGCCAATGTTTGTTGAGCATCTGTGATGGGCCAGACACCTGCCAGAGCTGAGAGAACATTGACAAACACAGCAGTATACCTAGCCCTGAGGAGCTCCTGGTCTAATCAGGAGACTATGAAATTGATCATTATAATACAAGGCCTTAAGTGTTGCAAGAGAGAGGGAGTGTTGAGCTCTGGCATGGTGATATTCTAAAATGGATTATCCAGTCCCTATAGTAGGGGCTGCATGCTCACTGAAGGATGCTGAGAGGTATCTCTCTATTCTACTCCACTCCCTTCTCAACACCCCCTTTCCACTCACAACAACCAAAAAATGTCTCTAGACGTTGCCAAACAGTTCCTGGGGGACAGCACTGCCTCTGTGGAGAACAATTGTCAAGCAGAGATGTTTACATAATTTCTTGGGAAAGAAGCAGCTCATTCAGCCAGGAGAAGCTGAGTCGATTTTTCCAAAAGCATACTCACCTTTGAGCAGGGTCTTCCTAGCAGGTTGTCAAAGTTGAGGAATGCAGGAAAATGGGGCTGCACAGCCCAGGTTGTGTAGGTAACAATGCACAGTTGTTTGTAGGCCAGTGCCAAACATGTCCGACCTGCAACCTCGTGCAGCCAACCATAGCCATGAATGGGGCCCAGCAGGAAATCAACAATTTATCTCAAACCTTTTTTTGTGATATTTTAATATTAATTTTAAAAATTATATTTGTGTGTGTGTATGTGTGTGTGTGTGTGCATGCGCACACACGTGCATGACCTGCTCAGAGAACAACTTGCAAGAGTTGATTTTCTGTGTTCTCTGCTTTCTCCATGTGTATTCCAGGGATCGAACATAGGTTGTTGGTTGTTAGACTTCATAGCTTCTTGCTTGTCCAGGTTTTGCTGATTTTTTAAAAAAAACTTGGTTGCAGAGTTCTTGAGCATGATCTTTATTGATGACAATGCCATGTTTTAATGTCCCAAGGTTCGATGTGTCCACATCTGTACCACAGATACAACTCGGAAAGCTGACTTGGATTCTCTGATGGAGATGCACATGCCAAGTAAAGATACCTGGGCTTTATTTCAAAAGTGATGGAGAAATAGGAGGGTTTTTATTTGTTTGTTTGTTTACTGCTGTATATGTACACACCTGCTCGCATGTGTGAAAGCCAGGGAAGGATGATTAATCTGTCACTCTCCACACTATTCTGATTAGAGAGTGTTTCTCACTGACCATGGAGCGGGCTGCTTCAGGTAGACTAGCTGGGCGGTAGCCCCCTACCTCCATTTCTCCACTCCTTACCGCCGTGCGCATAGCTCTACAGGGCTTTTTATCTGGTGGCAGAGGTGTAAGTCAGGTCCTCACATTTGTGCAGCAACTGTTCTTATCCTCCATGACATCTCCCTAGCCCACCATTGTTCATAGACAAGAGAGTCACCCAAATTTGAACTATATCACCTCTCTAGGTGCTTACTTCTCAGTATCTTCCACATGGTGAGAGGACCCTAGCTTCCTTTAAGGAAACACTTGCCTCTTCTGTTCTCTAACCAGGCACTTTTAGTGCACTTGTCCAGATCTGACCCCACACACGTGGTCTGTGGTCTGCCTGAGCAGGGTTGTGTTGACAGGGAAGGCTCAGCCGTAGGCTGGTAGCCACATTAGAGATTCTCCTAGAACTCCTTGGATAAAGGATCTCCTTTTGTCAACATTGTTAACTTTGTGGAATGTGATGTGTGACTCTTGGACTTTGAAACCTAGATCCAGTAATCAAGAGGCTGCTAACAGCAGGAAGCAGAAATGAGGCTGGACATGGATAGTCCTCACTGCCCAGTAATGCCTGCAGCCAGCACCTGTTGGAATTAGTGTCCTGGAGGTTTCCAGCTTAAACTGGTTTATGTTGAGGCTCTGTCTCCCAACTGGGATCCCAGACTTTCTAATGAGGCTAGCTTGCCTGGATACTGAGCCTCTGTCTTCTCAGGTCTAGGATTAAGACTATATTACTGCATCCAGCTTTGTTAGGTGGGTGCTGGGGATTGAACTCAGGTCGTCATGGTTGTATTGCCTTCTCTCCCCAGTCCCTTGTTTGTTTTGAGACAGGGTCTTGATATGTAGCTCAGGCAGACCTTGAACTCTCAATCCTCCTGCCTCAGCTTCTTGAATGCTGAGGTGAGTGTTGTGTACCATCACAGCTGGCTATTTCTATCTTTTCTTCCCATACCTCTGTCAAATATTAACTATTTAGACTGTTGAAGAAAAAGCTACCTGTCCTTTGATTTTTGGTATCAAATCAAACTGGTGACACTCAGAAGTGAGAGATACTAAGGCGACAAATGAAATAAATGCTTTGTAGTGGTGGGGTAAGAGTCTGGGGCTGTGGATGTAAGGAGGAGCTATCTGAGCTAGAGGTCTGGAGTGTAGGCCAGCACCACAGAGATGTCAGCAGGAACAGAGGAAGGGATAACCAGGTGTGGTGGCTCATACCTGCAATGCCAACACTTGGGAGGCTAATGTGAGAGCTAAAGTTGTGTTTTAAGTTTAAATTACTGTGCTCAAGAGATCTATACAACAAAAATGCCTCTAATCTGTAACCTCCACATCCCAAGGAGAGATAACTTCCTGAAATGCTGGGGGCTATTGTTCATGTAAGATATCAAGCTGAGTGTTTTCCCTTCTGTAAACAAGCTTGGTTGCTCCAACTGCACAGGATGTGTTTGATCATATGTAGAGGAGGAAGGTATGTAGGGAGAAAGCATGTTAGGATATATGCTCCACCCTCCATTGGACCGAGGCATGAAGTACAAAGTTCTTAAAATCCTCAGTAATGTAATTTGGTTCCATTCTCTAGGAATCCTGGGTATGGACCTGGCCAGTGTGTTCATTGTCCTGGCCAATATTTAACAAAGCTTGCTTCATATTTGGCTAAAAAAAAAAAAAGAATGCATTTGTACAGATATTTGTGTTTTCTTTCAATTTCTTTATCATATGTTGTAATATCAATTAAGAGAATATCAGTGGTTATCACAGGTAAGCTTGAGATACTAGAAGGATGGCTCCCAAGGGACATTGCCACTATTCTAAATTTATAATGCATTTGCAGTTATATGAGGGATAGTCATATCATGTTAGGCATAATTATGACCTGGTTAAATATATAATGTGTTTGTGATTGTACATGGGATAGTTATATTTAGATGTTATTATGACCTGGTTATTGTTTTTCATTTGGAAATTAATCATGACATAAAGAGATATGATTGCATGTCAAGTTGACAAGGGGTAGATTATGCAGGCTATTCTTGGTTGTCAGCTTGACTATACCTGGAATGAACCATAATCTAGAAATGGATCACACTTGTGATCTGGACCTTGAGGCAAGAAGATAACATGAAGAAGACCTTTAATCCAGACCTTGACATTGGAAGGCACACATTTAATCTGGGCCACACCTTCTACTGGAAGCCTATATAAGGACAACGGAAGAAGGAAGGGTTGGTTCTTCACCTCCTTGCCTTTGCCTCGTCAGCACATCGATTCCTTCTTCGGAATCCCAGTAGACCAGCTGAGACACCCAGTCTCGTGGGACTAAGCAGCTACTAGAGTCTTGGACTAACTATTCATAACTAGCCATTTTTGGACAGCAGCCTTTATGTAATTTTAATAAATTCCCATATCTATCTGTTGTCTGTCTGTCTCAGTCTATCTATCTATCTATCTATCTATCTATCTATCTATCTATCTATCTATCTATCCTTCTATGGAGAGAGAGATTCATTCCATAAGTCCTGTGACTCCAGAGAACATTCCATAGGCTTGATCTTCAGTCCTGTGCTAGCTGGAAGATTGTGGAGTCTTGAAGGACAGAGTGAATTACTAGAGGTAGCCTTCAAGCCTTTTATCACTTCTCAGTTACATTCTGCCAAGAATTAAGGAGCTTGGGCTGGAGAGTTGGCTCTGCGATTAAGAACACATACTGTTTTTGCAGAGAACCTGAGTTCACTTCCCAGGATTGACATTGAGCAGCTCACAACTGTATCCAACTATACAGTCCCAAAGGAACTGATTCCAAGTTCTGGCCTCTGCAGGAATCTACAAGCACATGAACAACACACACACACACACACACACACACACACACACACACACACACACACACACAAGAAAAAGAAATAAGGAGGCTATTTCTACAGTCCCAATAAAATGGAACCAACTGCTACATGCCTTCCCCACCACAGTGGACTATATTCCCTCAAATTATGAGTCAAAATATACCCTTTCTCCCTTGAGCTGCTTGTATCTTGTTATAGAAACAAGAGCAGTAATCCATGTAGAAATTATGAGCTGTCTCTTCTGAGAGTTGGTTACAGAAATGTGGGCTTCACTTGTAGGTCCACTTGTTCTTCTGCCCAAAAGGGACCCAGTTGCCATGTTGAGAGCTGACCACTGAAATGAGGAACAGATGGTGGCCAACAGCCATATGAGTAGTGTAGTGTTAGTTATTTTCTTCATAGCTGACAGTAAACATCACAGAACCTGACCAAAGCCACTAAAGAAAGGAGGGCTTTATTTCAGGTCACAGTTTGAGAGTGCAGCCCATCATGTGGAGGTATCCCTTCCTCCCCACTCCTGTGTGTGTGCATGCGTGTATGTGTGTGTGTGTGTGTGTGTGTGTGTGTGTGTGTGTGTGCGTGTGTGTGTATGTATGAGAATGCTAAAGAACCACCTGTCATTCTTTGGGTGTCGTCCACCTTGTTTTGTTGTATTGTTTGCTTTTTGAGACAAGGCTGTTACTGGAGCTTGAAGATTCTGTTAGACTGGCCAACAAACCCCAGCAATCCTCCTACCTACTGCTCTGCCTTTCCAGGTTTGGGATCAAAGGTGTGTTACCATGCATGGCTAATTTTACATGGCTTTTAAGCCTTGAAATCAAGTCCTAAAGCCCTGGAAGCAAGCATTTTACTAACTGAACCACCTCCATAGCCCCAAGGTTATTCTTTGAATTCCCAAGATTCTCTTTTGAATCCCTCTTTTGGAGATTGACAGTGAGCTGTGAGTGGGCTTTAAGCAATTTGTTCATGATTGCCTGCTGGAGCAACTGGGCTATGCACCTAAGAGTTTGAAGCTAATGGTGACATCCATCCACAGAGTCTTTTGCTATCTTTTAAAGCTCAAGTGAGGTAGGAGCCATGTGGTGCAGTGTTAGGGGTTATGCTGGATAGTTTTCTGTCAAATTGACACAAGATAGAGTTATCTGAGAGGAGGGTACCATACTTGAAAAAAATGCTTCCATAAGATCAGGATGTAGGCAACCCTGTAGAGTATTTTTTAAATTAGTGACTGATAGGGGAGGGTCCAGCCCATTGTGGATAATGCCACCCCTGTGCTGGTGGTTCTGGATTCTGTAAGAAGACAGGCTGAGCAAGCCATGGGTTGAAAGCCAGTCAGCAGCACCCTCCATGGCCTCTGCATCAGCTCCTGCCTCCAGTTTCCTGCCTTGTTTGAGTTCCTGACTTTCTTCAGTGATGAGTGGTGAGTGATATAGAAAGTGTAAGTCAAACAAACCCTCTCCTCCCCAAATTGCTTTGGTCATGGTGTTTCATCACAGCAATAGAAACCCTAACTAAGACAGGTTGGTACCAGAAGTTGGGGTATTGCTGCGACAGACCTGACCATGTTTTTGGGAGGATTATGGAAAGTCTTTGGAACTTTAGGCTAGAAAAGCCATTGAGTGTTGGGAACCCAGTAAACTGTTCTGTAGAGCTTGGAAGATAAGAATGTTGAGAGCAGTGCAGAAGATGAAGGCTTAACTTGTGAAGTTTCAGAGTGAAGTTTGGACTCTATTAGGGCCATTGCTATTTGGAATTAAGATTCCATCATTCTGGTTAGCTGAGGCTAAAGAGTCAGCCATGATTAACAAGAGGCCAGCATCACTGAAGTGGAACTGTTGTGTTACTGGGACAATTGATGCGGGTCAGCCAGAGCTAAGAAATTAGTGGCGATAAAGAAGAAACCAGCATTTCTTATGGGAAGAATTCTGGGAATTGTTTCTTCAGGGTTACCACACAAAAGCTATATTCCAAAGTGGCCAAGGTTGTACCTTGTGCTAGCAGCCAAATTTGGTATTGTAAGAGTCACCCAAGTCTTACTGGTTTTTAAGGCATGAAAGGGTCATGGTGCACATCTCAGGCTTGGCGCTGTATGCCAGGGCTAGAGTCCGTGAAGAGAGCCCAGGAGAGGCTATTGGTGAAAGTGCAGCCCAGTCAGAGCAAGATCCCAGCATTTTGGAGATGTCACTGCCATGGGATGACCACCAAAAGAGTAGCAGCTATGGAATGGAACCTAGAAGACAAGTTGTGTATGCTACAGAGGGCAGAGCTGGAGAAGTGACCCAAGAAGATTATGAGTGAGCCCGGAGAGGGGCCCAGAAGAACAAGAGTGGAACCCAGATCCTGGACATTGAGTTATTTACAGTGTTGGAGTTTGGGTTTGCCTTGTTCCGATTGTGACTGTGCCCTGGCTCTTCACTCTTGAAGTAAGGATTTATTTATTTTTGATTTTATTGGAGCCCACAGTTGAGTGACTAAATTTTAAAAGAGATTTTAGGTTTTAAAAGAGACTTTGAGTTTTACAAAAGACTGAATTTTAAAGTTTTTGAATTTGTAAAGACTGTGGGACTCTTTTTTAAGTTTGTAAAATGTTTTATATTATGATATTGATATTAATGTGTCATCTTGGGGATGAATAAGAAAGGGAAGGTTGTGGCTTAACAGTGATGTGTTTGTGTGTCAAGTTGACAAGGAGTCAATTAAGCTGGCTAGTTTTATGTCAAATTGACACAAGCTAAAATCATCTGAGAGGAGGGAACTTCAATTAAGAAAATACCTCTATAAGATTGGGCTGTAGGCAAGCCTGTAGGGCATTTTCTTAATTAATGATTGATGGGGAGGGCTCAGCTCATTGTGGGTGGTGCCATCCCTGTGCTGGCGATCCTGGATCCTATAATAAAGCAGGCTGAGCAAGCCAGTAAGCAGCACCCTCTGCGGACTCTGCATCAGCTCCTGCCTCCAGGTTCTTGCCCTGTCTTCCTCTGATGATGGACAGTGCTGTGGAAGTGTAAGCCAAATAAACCCTTTCCTCCCCAAATTGTTTTGGTTATTGTGCTTCATTGCAACAATAGAAACCCTAATGAAGACAGGGGTCTTGCTGCTTGGTTCTGCTTGCTCTGGAAAGTTAGGCTGAGAGCAGGGGGAGCAGGGGCGTGATTCGCTGCAGTGTTCCTCAAGGCCCCCACCCTGATGTCCAGGACAGGCTGGGCCTCCCATCTGTCCGTGGCAGTAGCTGGTCATCACACGCTCGAGGCTGGAGCTGCTGGCTGATCACAGACTGTGCTGAGTGCACACAGCTGCCCACTCAGTGTCAGCTCTCCACCCACACCAGCTGTGTCTCTGTTTCTTCTGGCAGCCCAAAGAAACAGGGGTCACATAATGCATAGACTTAACAGCACTCGCCTCTCTCTTGCTGAGTCTGTCTTTCTTCAAGATGTCTGTGCCTCTTTCCTGTGGACTTCAGAACAGGA